>NW_006400150.1:66903-71504 GCF_000299155.1 Elephantulus edwardii
ATTACGACTAAACTTCAGAGACATTGATCCCAACATAAGGAACTACCATCAGCTGATGTGTTTGGAATCACAGAAGCCATGGAAGCCTCATATATGTTATTAAATGGAGGGCTGGTCAAAGGGAGATAGATGTGAAGGGAGGGGGTAGAAGTGGATGGGTATCCTGGTGGTAAGGAAACACTACATGGTTCAAAATCAGGAAAGGAATGCAGCAAAGATGTTTCTTGTCCTGTTAGTCTACATGCAGAACAGATTATCTGGGAGGCTAGACTTTAAGAGGAGGAATATGGCATCAGGATTGAAGGAAGACTCATCAACAACCTGCACTGTGCAAATGACACAACCTTGCTTGCTGAAACAGGAAGATCTGAAGCATTTGCTGCAGAATGTCAAGAATAGTTGTCTTCAATATGAATTAAAGCTCAACATCAAGAAAACAATGATTCTCACCACTGGGCCAAACGGCAGAATCATAATAGATGGAGAAGACATTGAGGCTGTTAATTTCAGCTTGCTCAGATCCACAATCAACACTTTTGGCACCAACAGTCAGTAAATCAAAAGATGAATTGCATTAGGGAAATATGCTCTCAGGGACTTCTTCAAAGTGCTAAAAATAAACATTGTCATTCTGGAGAGTAAGATGTGACTGATTTAGGCCATGTTTTTCAGTTACTTGCTATTCATCAGAGAGCTGGACAATGATTAGAGATAACAGAATATTAACTAATTTCTTTGAATTGTAGTTGGAGAAGAGGACTGAACATACACCATGGACTGCCAAGAGATCAAACAAGTCTGCTCTAGAGAGGGTGAAACCAAGCGGCCCCTTGGAAGCAAGGCTTTTGAAGCTCCATCTCATATACTTTGGGTACATGGTCATAAGGGACCAGTCCTTGGAGAAAGGCATTGTGTTTGGAAGAGTGAAGGGATAATGCAGGAGATAAAAGACCCAGGATGTAATGGATTGACACAGTAACTAGGATTATGGGGGTGTGTGTACCAGCAATGGTGAAATTGGTTCAGGTTAGGACCAGTTTCAGAGCTATTGAGCATAGGGTTGCTATGAATTGCAGGTGAGTTGATGGCACATAACAACAATAACAGATTCTCATCTGAAGGCTCTGCTGAAACAAATCCAACTTTCAATTTCACTTATGTAGTTGTTGGTGGGATTCAGTTCTTCAGTAGTTACTGGACTAAGTGTTTTTAGCCTAATGTCCCTGACACAGAGGTCTCTCTAACATGACAGCTTGCATCAACAAAATCAGCAAAAAAGGATCTACTAGAACTACAAAAGTGTGGTGGTAGCCTAAAAAGTTGGCTTGCTTTTTTTTTTAGCCATCACAGTAAGCCCCCTTTGAGTTCCACCTACCTTAACTGACACATGTTGCAAGTCAGCATGGTTTTGCAAATCATCAACAGCTGAATGAGCAATATAAGAGAACACTCTCTACACTAAAGGGTGTGTGAGAACACCAACAAAGGAGCTGTTTGAGTTTTAGCTTCCTGCTGTACCTAGCCTAGCCCACTGCTCCCCAGTTTTGAGAAAAAAAAACAACACCACCACACCCAGTCTGAATAACTACAGTCACATAAGGCATTCCCTTAAAGGGGTCTGAGTCCCTAGATGACCTTCTAGCAAATCTTCAAATGCACAGGACATAGAGGAACTGGGGAACTTAGCCACATATGGAGCTGTTAAGTATGGTTAAGCATTTAGGTTAAGCATTAAGCAGACCTGGGGTTTCTAGTAAATAACCTGCCACTAATTTTAACAGAACAAATTCTAAAAACAATAAGCCAGGGGGGTTTTTAACCTAATCATACAAGTTAGCCATAATTTGTCATAATCCATACAATCAAATGCCTTTTCAATAAAGTACAAATGGATTTTAACCAGGAACAATCTGGCATCAGCAATGATATCTGTGGTAGCACAGCCTCTTCTAAATCCAGCTTCAACTTCTGGTAGTTCTGTCTACATACTGTTCTAGCCATTGCTGAATGACATTCAGCAATAATCTGCTTGCATGTAATTAATAATATTGTTCAATAATTTCCACATTCTGTTGGATCATCATTCCTGGCTATGGGAACAAATACTGATTTCTTCCAGTCAGTTAGCCAGGTGACTGTCCTCCAGATTTCCTGGCATAGACTGGTGATCACATGCAGGGTTCATTATCACTTGAAAAATGTCAATTGGTATCCTACTGATTACTGGGGTCTTTTTTTTTTCCTAACCAATGCTTTAGTCTCGCTTAAACTTCTTTCTTCATTACACTTGACTCTTGTTTATATGGTGCTTCCTCAAGATTTTCAGTGTCAGTTAATTCTTTTTGGGATCCTGATTATGTATATTCCCTCATCTTCATTTGATGTTTCCTGGATTATTCAGGATTGTTTTCATGTCCATAACAACTCTCAGAATTGCAACTCAAGGCTTGAATTTGTTGTTCAGTTCTTTCAGTTTGAGAAATACAGAATGAGTTCTTCCCTTCTTGTTCTCCAATTACACCCTTCTACACATTACATTATAATATTTGGCTTTGTCTCCTTGAGCGACCCTCTGAAATCTTTTGTTCAGCTCTTTTACTTATGGACATTTTCTCTTTGTCTTGGCTTCCCCATGCTCTAGTACAATTTTCAGACTCTCTTCTGACATCTTTTTAGTGTTTGGTGTTGTTTTGTTGTCTTTCCTCTCCCTTTTAATGACCTTTCTCGATGGATTATATATATCCTTGTCATCTCACAACTTATCTGGTCTTCAATCATTGAGGTTCAATGCATCAAACGTATCCTTAAGATGATTTTTAAATTGATGTGGGATAGGTTTAAGATCATATTTCACTTCTCATAGACTTTTTCTTTTTTACAGCCTCAATTTGAACTTGCACATGAATAATTAATGGTCTGCTTCACAACCATCACCTGGACTAGTTTTGACTGTTACTATTTAGATTCTCCAATGATTCCTCCCACAGATGTAATCAATCTGATTCCTATGCATTTCATCAGATAACCCCTATGTTACCTGAGGGTGACTTTACACATTTGTATGTTGTTGTTGTTGTTGTTGTTTTAAAAAGGTATTTGCAATGAATAAATCATTGACCATACAAAATTTAATCATTCTATTTCCAGCCTCATTTCTTTGCCAAGTCCATACTCTCTGATTCAAAGTGGCCAATGTCAGTCCATCTCATCTCATTAAAGCCTAGAATGGCAACGTTCCATTTCATTTTTTTCACCACTTCTATTTTTCCAACAATCATACTTCATATATTCCATGTTTCAACTATTAAAAGATGTTTGTATGTTACCAAATATTAGCAAATTATTACTAACATTGAGAAGAATGTTAATTCCAGAACACTTAATTGTGTTTATACAAAACTTATACCTAGGCCAACAGGCCATTGTGCAAACAGAGCAAGGAAGAACTGTTTTTGTGTACCACAGAGTTGAAACAGACTCATAGCTGACTCTCTGGAAGGTTTACAGAGTGTGCTTCAAGGTTGTACCCTCTCTCCATATCTATTCAGTCTGTATGCTGACCAAATTATTGCCAAAACTGGACTCTATGAAAAAGAATATAACTTCAGGCTAGGAGGAAGACCCATAAGTAATATAGGTTCTGCAGATGTCACAACCAAATGAGGAAGGAGTTGAAACAATTTGCAGCCTTCAATATGGATTGTATGTCCACATCACGAAAACAAACATTCTCACCACCTGACTCATAAACAATGTCATGATAGATGGGGGGAAATTTGAAATCATCAATAATTTCTTCTAACTTGGATCCAAAGTGGAACTACCAAAAGAACAAACAAGTGTGCCTTAGAGAAGGTGCAGCCACAATGCTCCCTGAAGAGGATAAAGCTTTGTTTAACATACTTTGGGCATGTTGCTAGTAGAGGCTCTTCCTTGCAGATGGAAATCATGCTTGAAAAGGTGAAGAGTCAGCAAACAAAAGGAAGACCTTCTACCAGATGGATTGACACAGTGACTGCAGCAATGGGCTCAAGTGTGTTAGGGATGATGAGGATGGCACAAGATTAGACATGGTTCAGATTTCTTGTTCTTACAATAGGGGTCATACTCAACATCACCACCGCCAACAATCATAGAAATGGTGTTCCTTCAATGTTATCATATATTATTGGTTAGAAGTATGCCTCTCAAAAGGAGAGGAGCATATAAGACTGAACACTAGGAGTTGGAAATCAAATAGGAGGCATATAATTCCTGGCATGGATCTATTAGATACACATTTTGTATCATTTGTGTCAACTCCCATTTCTGTCTTACTAGCTTTACACAGGTTCAACTTGAAAATGTTTGGCTTTGATCCTGTGACCCTGTCTAATATAAAAAATGGTCTTCAAGGAGCAAGGTAGATGGACAGCTGTATGTTATTGTTGTTGTTATGTGCCATTGAGTCGCCTGCTACTCATAACTACCCTATGTACAACAGTCCTAAACCCTGCTCTGTCCTGTGCCAATCTCACTGTCTCTGACACACCCTCATTAACCCAGTCACTGAATACATCCACCTCATAGAGGGTCTTCCTCTCCTGCACTGTCCTTCCACC
>NW_006400150.1:71674-73563 GCF_000299155.1 Elephantulus edwardii
GTTTTCTTAGCAGTCCATGGTATGTATATTCAATACTCTCCTCCAACACCACAGCTCAAAGGCATCAATTCTCCTTCTATGATCCCCAATCATTGTCCAACTATTTTATGTATAGCAAGTGATTGAAAAGACGATGGTGTAGGATACATACATAAATAAATAAATCTGCAAATAAATAAAGCTATATAGCAGATAGTTAAAGTCAGATGCTGATGCTACAATGGAAAAGTCAAAGGCCTTCACCTAGATTCTATGTCAAAGTCAGTTCATAGAGCCTTCGTAACCAGTCATCTCCCCTATTCCCATGGGAACCTGCATGACAAGAACACAGAAGGTCTTACTGCAGCCCAGCAGTGCCCTTGTACCCACAATTGTTCTTTTCTCTTTCCAGTAAATCTATTGTTGTTAGGTATCTTTGAGTTGAGTATACAACTCATAGTGACTCTATGAACAACAGAATTAAATTTATCCTATCCTGTGTCATCCTTATCATCTCTAATATACCTGACCCCATTGCTGCAATCATTGTGTCAGTCCATCTCATTGGGAGTCTTCCTCTCTTTCACTGACCATCCACCTTTCCAAGTATGATATCATTTTACAAGGAAATCTATTCTAGCAATATGTCCAAAGTATGAGCGATGAAGCTTTTCCATCCTTGCTTCTAATGAGCACTCTGGTTGAACATTTTCTAAAACATATCTGCTTATTCGTTTTGCAGTCTGGAATATTCAGTCCTCTTCTCCAAAACCACAACTCAAAGGCATCAATTATTCTTCTGTCATACTTATTCATTGTCCAGCTCTCAGAAGCAGAGCAAATAATTGAAAAGACCATCATCTAAGTCAGTGTACCTCAATCTTCAAACTGATATCATTGTTCTTCAGTATTTTGAAGAAATCCTTGATAGCAGACTTGCCCAAAGTAGCTGTTCTCTAAATTTCCTGGTATAGATTGGTAAGCACATCCAGGTTGCATCAGTCAATTGAAACATGTCAATTGATATCCCATCAATTCCTGGGGCCTTACATTTTCACCCCGTGTCTTCAATGCAGTTTGAATTTCTTTATTACCATGGTTCTTGTACATTTGGTACTTCCTGAAATTTTTCAATGTCAATCAATTCTTTTTAGTGTAATGCATGTGTGTATTCCTTCCATTTTCTTTTGATGCTTCTTGGATCATTCAAGATTTCACCCGTGGCATCTTTCAGTATTGTAATTCAAGGTTTGAGTTTGTTTCTCAGTTCTTTCAGCTTGAGAAAAGCCAGACGAGTTCTCCATTTTTTATTCTCTGACAGTAGCACACTTTTTTTTTTTACAGTACCTATTTACACATTTTGCTATAATACTCTGCTTTGTCTTCTTGGGATGCCCTTTGAGATCTTCTGTTTATCTCTTTTGCTTCAGCATCTCTTCCCTTTTGACTTCTCAATGTTGTAATACAATTTTCATAGTTTCTCTTGATGTTAATTTTTTTGTTTTTTCTTTCTCCTCTGTCTCTATAATGACATTTTGTTGTCTTCATGTATGATAGCCTTGATTTCATCCCACCACTCCTCTGCTTTTCAGTCATTAGTGATCAATGCCTCAAACTGTTCTTAAGTTATTTTTCAATTCAGGAGTAATATATTCAAAGCTGTGTTTTAGTCCTTGCGTATTTCTTAAATTTTTGGTTGTTGTTATGTGCCATCGAGTCGTTTCCGACTCATAGCAACCCTATGCACAACAGCCCTAAGCCCTGCTCTATCCTGCGCCAACCGCACCGCTTCTGACACACCCATCCCGATTACCCCAGTCACTGAATCGATCCATCTCATAGAGGGTCTTCCCCTCCTGCGCTGTCCCTCCACCTTCCCAAGCATGATGTCCCTCTCCAAGTACCCGTCC
>NW_006400150.1:75147-80369 GCF_000299155.1 Elephantulus edwardii
GCCTTTTGGAATCTTCTGTTCAGCTCTTTAGTATCTTGAATTCTTCCTTGTGCTCTACTATAATATCTTGTCCTCTCCCTTTATCAGGCTCTGTCACTTGTTTCCATTCTATGGGTCCTGGAATGAAACTGGAAAGTGTTTAAGGTCCATATAAAGGAAGGAAGAATGAAGGCCTGGCCTCAGGACCAAGCATTAGTACTGTCATTAAATAATTCTCATAATTGAGATTGAGTAACTCAGTAATAATTTCTGCTTTATTATATTTAAACAATCCTCAATTCCTTTTGTCATTGAGTTAAAGCTCAAAAGTCATTACAGTTGAGTTGTACCCCTACTATGTTTCCTACGCTATCAATTACACTGGAGGAGTTTGGCTGTCTTTCTACCACAGAACTGCTGGTGTATTTAAAGACCCATGAGGCACAGCCATTCGAGTAGCAGCATAAATTGCTATGGGTCATGCGACCAGAACTCTTTTCCCTTTGAATAATATTCTAAAAATCCTCTACTTGGAGAGGATGCACAGGCAAGGACCCCACTATCCCATGAACAACTTCCCATTTTATGAGACTTGCTTTGTTCCAAGAAACTGAATATTCATGGGCATTGAAAATTTCTGAAATGAAGACTTTACTTCTCCCAAGACAAGCTCTTAAAGAAGACCTGTATTTTCATCTTCAGGGTCTCCTCTGACCTCCTCCTCTGCAGCTTGCAACTGGCATCAGTCCAGTGAAAAAAAAATTAAGTGCTTTTCTCCTCCTCAGGTGAGACCAGTCAGACCTATTCATGATTGTAATAATGCGTTGGTCCCCTGCATAGAGATCTTAAAGCAGACTCTGGTTTGAGAGGGCGAGATGCCACTTGGGGGCCAAGAAAGCATTGTGCTGTGATTCTTTAATGAATTTGTTAAGGGGAGGAGATGAAATATAGGGCAAAGTCCACACGGGCAGATTGGGAGAACTCAGAAAAGATAGCAGATGTTTTCAAAGATACTTTTTCATGTTTCCTGTGTGCTAGAAATCTGCAGATGTATGTTGGCAGGGCTACAGTCAGAGTACAGAGGGAGGCTAAGGTTTACACATCTGGAAACCATTTGGCAGGGCGCAGAGTTCAAGCACTCTCTGCTCTAGCCTCGTTCAGACCAACCTCGCCAAAGCAGCCCTTTGCAGAACAAGGCGGGGACCCGGTGACAGAGGAGTTGTATCTGTTCCACCCATGGACACGTTACCTAAGTTGGTTAATTTTAGTCTGGATCCATTCAGTCTCATAGAAAAGCTGCAATGACTATGAAAAGAGAGAAGGGGACGGGGAAAGAGAGGAGTGAAGAAGAAACGCACCACAACTGAGAGAAGCCTGGCTGGCAATCAAGGAACAAAATGTACTTGGACCCATTCCAGTGCATGAGTTAACTTGAGAGCAAAGAACACCATTCAGGGGAGGAGAAAAGAAAAAGAAAAAGAAGGGGGAAAGCTGATTCTGCTGCATAGTAACACCCAGCAATCATGCTCACACCATATTTACGTTTCTCAGAAATCCCTGTACATTGTGCCTTTATTTCTTTCAAGATTGTACAAAGATCTCAGTCAAGCAAGAATTCCTCCCTTAAAGATTTATGGTGCTCTGAAGAGAGAGAGCACAGGTCTTGGAGATCCCTGTCCTCACCCTCTGACCTGCAGGCTCCCGCAGCCAAATGTAAGACACGGTTTTCCCTCAGGAAGAGAAGCAGGGTTGCCCGGGGTCTTTAGCTTCCCTCAGAGGGGAAACATATCTTTGGGTTAAAGCTGTGTTGAGGCTCACAGTTCTGTCAGGCTCAACTGTGCAGACACTATCAGCCGCAGCTGCTTTCAGGCTTAGCTGGTGGACTCCACCAGCCCAAGTGAAGTGAGGTGAACTTGCAAGGAGTGGTTAACAAATGACAGGCACCAGGGTGAACCTGGATTTGTTAATCTGGTCCAAGACCTCAGAAAGATTAGAGTCCACCTGGGGGGAGAAACCAGTGCATAAAAATACCACTAAGAAAACACAGGAAAATTATAACAAATGCCAAATGTGAATAAAACATGTCCAGATGTGTTTTTTCAGAATCCCAACCCCTGAAACCTGACACTTATCTGCTTAGAGCCTCCAATTTGATGAATGTCTCTACTATCCCTTCTGTTATCCAAGCCAGAAATGTTGTTTTTCTTCCTCTCTCTGGCCCTGAAGAAAGGATCCTGGTGGCTCAGTGGCTAAGCATTTGGCTGCTATCTAGAAATGTGAAGATCTGAATCCACAAGCTACTCTGCAGGAAACAATGTGGTTGTCTACTTCCAGAGACATTTACAGCTTTGGAGATTCTACAGGGTGGTTCTGCTCTGTTGTCAAGGGTAGCTATGCATTGAATGGACTCTATGGTGGTGAGTCCTTGTGATCACCCTTCATATCCATTATGGCAACTAGGTCCTTTCAGTTTTATACCCTTAACATCTCTCAAACTTGAAGCAGAAACAGCCTCCTAAATTGGTCTCTACTGCCACCCTTGTCCTTCCAAATCCATTCTCTGGGTTACCTTTCTGAAATACAAATCTGAATATGTCATCTCTCTCAGAGGTTCATTCTTTTTCTACAGCTTTCCAAAACAATTTTAGACTCCAGAGCTAAATGTACAAAATTCCTGTGATCTGGTTTTTGTTCACTTTCCTAACCTCATCTCCAGTGGTGCACTGGTAAACATTTAATAACAGGATCTCTGAACATACTGCTGCATTTTCTCATAAGACTAATGCTCCCCATGAACGACAATGAACTTCTTTGACTTTTCTGGTTACACAATAAATCTCTCCCTCTTGGATCTCTACACATCTTTTTTTCTGCCTAGAAAGACTTTCTTCCTACCTTGCTCTTGGCTATTGTCTTCCTTCGAGACCTAGTCCCTTAAAGACTGCCATAGTAAGCACAATAAACACCTGTGGCTGCCAAATGTAGTGTTGTAATTGTGTTATGGTGGGTTCTGCAGCACTTGGGGCTCCATGAGCACAGGAGTTCCCACTTTACTTTGTATTCACATCCCCCACACCGATCTTGACTGCATCTGGTCTTGATTGCTGATATTGAACTTGGCCAATGATTTCTTCCACAGATGTAGTCAATCTGATCCCTATGCTGTCCATCTGGTGAGGCCTATGTGTAAATTTATCTTTATGGGTTTTTTTAAAAAAAGTATTTGCAATAAATAAATCACTGATTATACAAAATTCAATCATTCTATTCCTGGCCTCATTTCTGTCAGCATCCTATTTTCCAACTGCCCTTCATTCTTCATTGTTTCCAACTTTTGCAAACCAATCACCAATTATCTCATCTTGATTTCATGTTTGGTTCATTTCTGATTTCAAAATTTTATAAAAATCTTCAATTGCCTCCTCTTTTTCTACACCCCCCCCAATTTCCTCCTCTTTAGCTTTAGCTATAGAATCACATATTTAAATACTAGTCATATTAATAGGTCTTCCTTATATGCAAATAGATAATATCTATGCACATACAACCTTGCTTGCTGAATGTGAGAACATGAAGCATATACTGCAGAATTCATATGAAAAGACAGCCTTCTATATGAATTACATCTGAATGTAAAGAAAACAAAAATCCTCATCATTGGACTTATAAGCAACATCATGATAGACAGAGAAAGGCCTGAAACTGTCAACAATGCCATCTTATTTGAATCCACAATTATACAATTGGTTCCACAAGACAGGAGAAATATTACACTGGGAAAGTCTGCACTCAGGGAACTCAAAATTATTGAGGAATAATGATGTCAGTTTAAGGACTAAGTTTCACCTGATTCAGGCCATGGTCTTTTCAGTCACTTGCTATGTATCTGAGAGCTAGACAATGAGTAAGGATGACAGAAAAAGAATCGCTGCATCAGAACTGTGGTGTTGGAGAAGAGTGCTGAAGGACCCATGGGCAGCCAAAAAAAACCAAGCAGATATGTCTTGGAGAAAGTGTAGCCATAGTTCTCCTTGGAGGCAAAGGTGGTGAAGTTTCATGTCACATAATTTAGGCATATTGCTAGGAGAGATCGTTTCTTGGAGAAAGACATCATGCTTGGGAATGTGAAGGGATGGTGAAAGACAGGAAGATCTTTGACCAGGTGGGTTGACAAAGTGACTGTGTCAGAGAATGTAAGGATGGCACAGAATAGGACAATGTCCGAATCAGTTGTTCATACGTGCGCTGAGTCATACTTGAGTCAATGGACCCTAACAACAATAACAACACCCATCTTAGTACATAGTAGATTTTCAGAAACGACTGCTTAAAGAATACAAACAGTAGCTCCCAATTTGCTAGTCCCTCTCTTTCTTTCCTTGCAGTCACATTGGAACCAACTCTCAAAACTGACCTCTGCTGTGTTTCTGCAGCAGTAATTTACATGGGAAGCGTTGTCCATCTTTCTCCTGTAATGATGCTGGTGGGTTTCTGCTAGAGATGTATGATTTGGGGGTTAGCAGCACAACAGTCTCTAGCCTAGCCCTCTAGAACTCCCTCTGAGTGTCCATGTGGTGTCAATAGTAACACAACTGCTGTCTAAAACACTGGAGGTTTTAGTTCACCCAGGATAAAGCCAAAAAAAATATTAGCCACCAACATTCATATGCAGTACAATCCTTATTGATTACACAGAGGATTGCATTGGTCAGAATTAATGACAACAGGTTAGTTGTAGTCTATCTTCTTATAAAAAGAATCATGGATGTAAAAAATGTGCCACAGTGTTTATACATAAGTGCTTCAAGCTTTCCACTTACACTGAGCTCTAGGAGGCACAGAATAGGAATTTCTTGGAATAGGATTGCTTGACTTAACAAACTAAACCCAGTTAAAGGTAAATTTCAGATCATTATTTTTTTATTATTATATAAGGATGTCTTTGGAAGCACATTGGGTATGCTTATGTTAAATACATATTTATGTTTCTTTTTTTTTGTGATTGTCCTACTTGTTTATTTTCCCATTTTATTTAAGAGATATTTATTCCCTTCACCTCCACCAAGGCAGGGATGAGTTTTTTAAATCATTACTTAATGGTCTTTATGTGTGTATTTTAGGTGAGCATTTACACAGATAATTAGGTTCCCCTTTAACAATTTTTTATGAAAAACTGTTCTGTGCCATTGGTCACAATTTTCACAATGTTTCCCTACTGTCATTATTTCCATCTATTCGTTATG
>NW_006400150.1:96241-101337 GCF_000299155.1 Elephantulus edwardii
GATTGCAAAGACCATGGCCTGTATCAGATGCACCTTAGTCTCCAGGGAGACACCATTACTCTTCAGTTCTCTGGAGAGGTCCCTAACAGCAGACTTTCCCATGGCAATGCTCCTTTTTATTTCCTGGCTACTGAAAAAAAAAAGAGTGTTGACTGTGGAGCCAAGCAAACTAAAGCTGTGCACAATCTCAATCTCTTCACTATCCATCCTGATGCTGCCAATTGGTCCAGTGGTGAGAATATTTATCTTCTTGACATTGAGCCTCAATCCATATTGTAGGCTGCAGTCCTTAACCCTCTGCAGCAGGTGCTTCAGGTCCTCCTCAGTTTCAGCAAGCAGGGTTGTGTCATCTGCATAATGCAGATTGTTGATAAATCGTCCCCCAATCTTATCCCCACATTTCTCCTCGTATCTAATCACAAGATTAAATACTTGGGAATAAATCTAACCAGAAGCACAAAGGATCTATTCAGAGAAAATTACAGAACATTACTACAAGAAACAAGAAGAGACCTGGAGAAGTGGAAGAATATCCCTTGCTCATGGATAGGAAGACTCAATATTGTGAAAATGGCAATACTACCAAAGGCAATTTACATGTTTAATGCAATCCCAATACAAATACCAATCTCATTCCTCAACGAGATGGAAAAGGTAATCTCCATTTTCATTTGGAATGGACGGAAGCCTCAAATAAGCAAAGCACTCCTTAAAAATACAAAAAGGGTAGGAGGCATCTAATTCCCTGATTTCAAATCTTACTACACTGCCGTAGTGGATAAGACAGCAGGGTACTGGTACAATGACAAACACATAGATCAGTGGGAAGATCTGCAGTTGGGGAACTTTCCAAGTTATTGAGGAGTAATGATGTCTGTTTGTGGACTAAGGTGTGTCTGATTCAGGCCACAGTCTTTCCAATTACTAGCTGTTCATCTGAGACCTGAACAACGGATAAGGATGACAGAAAAGGAATTTATTTCATTGAGCTGTGGTGTTGGAGAAGAGCGCTGAACATCCCATGGACATCTAAGAGAATGAATAGATATGTCTTGGAGATGGTGCCTCCAGAGTGCTCTTTGGAGGCAGGAATGATGAGGCTTCACCTCACATACTTTGGACATGCTGCTGGAAGGGGCTATTTCTTAGAGAAGGGCATGATTTTGGGAAGGGTGGAGGGTCAGTGAAGGAGAGGATGACTCGTAACCAAGTAGTTTGGCACAGTCATTGTTGCAATGGTCTCTTGAGTGTCAGGAAGTGTGAGGATGGTGCAGGATAGAACAGAGTTCAGATCTTTTGTTCATAGGATCACTATGAGTTGTGCTCAGTTCAATGGCACCTAAAAACAAACAACAACAACAACAACAAAAATCTGGTTTGTTTGGATTAGAGCATAGGTTTATTAGAGCCCATAAAGAATGGGAAGTCAGAAAGAAGGAGAATGTAAAATTGTAGTGACCAGAGAGCAGAGTGCTACAATTGCAAACAAATTTTTCAGTCTTGAACGGGCTCAGAATGATTTGAGGGATGGGCAGCAAGAATGGATAGATATCTAAATGTATAGGGAGAATGAGTCAATGAGCTACAATTTAAAGAATCCTCAAAATTTAAGACTTGAGAAGAGAAGCCAGGTTGGAAGGGCAGAGGGAGGAGGATGAATTTCAGCTAGACAAACTGAATTAGTTACAAAAGCAAGTGACCAAGGAGAGATGTATCAAGAGTTGAAGACAACAAGTTGGCATCTGTAGGGGGACAATGTTAAATGTCCCAATACAATGATTGTGCTAGTTTTCAAGAGCTTTCTGCCACTTACATATATCCAGGAGTAATGCTTATTAAAAGATTATGGGTCATCAAATTAATTCTCAACTCATAATGGCCATATGAGATGGAATATTACTGGTCTCAAACATTTCTAAGCTGAACTCTTTATGGGAGCAGATCATCAGATCTTTGTTCCATAGTTCATCTGGGTGGCTTCATATTTTAGGCTTTCTACAAGCAACAAAGTGCTTTACTGTTGCACAACGAGGACTTCATGGATGCTAACCATGTTGTTGTTGTTGTTGTTGTTGTTGTTGTTGTTGTTGTGTACTCAAGTCAGGACCAGCCCAAAGCTGACTCTCCAACAGGTTTTTCTGCACAACAGTTAATCATAAGGGAGGAACAGCTGCATGGATTTAAACCATGTGCCTTAGGATTGCAGTGTAGTTTCTTATCACTAAGCCACCACGGGTCCCTAATTATGTCATGATGATGGATTGTTGCATACCATCTACAACTCACAGTGACCCTCTCAGCAACACATTTGAATCTTGCCCTATTCTCCATTGTCATGATCTCTGGTAAGCAGGTGCCCGTTTTTACAGTCACTGTGTATCCATCTTGTTGAAGGTCTCTCTCTCTCTGTGACTTTTCACCTTTTCTCAGCTTGCAGTTCCTACAGACAATACCTTTTCATAACATGGCCCATCACTAGCAATATACTGTCATTCAGGACTAGGGAGATAATTATGTGGTATTAGGTGGTGATAAGTTCTGAAGCCAAGTTGAAATGTAAGCAGTAATGGAATGGGTTGCAAATTAATTCTCTTGAAATATTCAGATTTCTGGAAATAAACAAACAAAGTGGATATCAGAGGATTATTTTCAGTTGCATCGCGTGAATAATACTATTTTTTATTTCTATGGCATATTATAATTTTTTAATTAATTTTAATAAAAGTTTACAGAGACTTAGGGTTTTCAGTCATTCGTTGTTGTACTTTTCTCCCTGCCCATCCTCCCCCTCCCCCGGGGATATTATAATTTCTAAAGCACTTCCAGATATATTCTTTGCACAGACTGTACCTTGTCCCATCTCCTATAGATAAGCTGTTAGTTCCATTCAGATGTGGATTCGTTCAGATGTGAGTTATATAGTAAATACAATTTGATGAACTATCTTTTCCATTATATGAATGTTTTGTGGGGAACTGCATCAAGCATTTTCTTCGGAACCTAAGCAATGAGACATCATCTCAATGCCCTGGGAGATTCCTAAAGGGCTTTGGAATGAGGTAGTACTTTGATGATATAACTTCAGTGATAACACATCGTCCTAGTATTTTATCAGAGCTTCCACAGCCAGAGCTTAGTAAGACAGATTAAAAAATAAAGTTGTCCTACCACTTCTGAAGGAGGAAATAAAAGAGCTGAAGGCAAGAATTTATGTCTGATTTGCCCAAGACTCTATTTATTTGTTTCCTAAATAGTACTTGTTTTCAATTAAATGAATTAACGTTAGTTTTCAAAGAGATGACTGAGCTCTTGCAGATACATTTGGAAACTAGGAAGCACACTGAAAAGCAAATGTTTAAGAAATTACAATCACCATGGTCATATTACTAGCCATATACTGTCCTACAGACTTAGAGAACACTTGTGGCCTAGTGGTAAGAAGTTGTGTTGTCAAGCCTAAGGAACACAGTCCAATCCAATAGTTGTTCCATAGGAGAAAGATGAACAATCTCCTCACATGTAATTTGTGGGCTCTGAAAACTCCAGGGAGGATCAGCTATCAGTCAGTCGCAACTCAACAATAAGTAATAACAACACTATACAAGTAAACAAGTTGACTGTAATGGTTTACTCTGCCCTTCCTAAAAATAAGTAATGTGTAGACCAACGCCTAAATCCTCCCTAGTGGGAGACACTATTAGCATGTCAGTGACCTATAACAGTTCATTGCCCTCCTTTTGAGCCAACCTTGCTCAGCTCAGCTGTTTGATATTTTCTGTCCTACCTCAAGAGACCCCTGAGCCTCACCCCACCCTGCAGAGGACTGTTTTGACAAAGGCACCATATGGACTGTGCTACTGCCATCCTCCTGGGCTATTGTGTTTATTTTGAATGCCAGATAAGTAGTACATTTGCATTCAGATTCCAGAACTCAGCATGTTAATGTGAACCTATGGTCCTTTCCACCCACCCCTACAATTCATTTACCATATTTCTGTAGAAATCTTAACTACCTTAGAGTTCTTACTGGGCACCTCTTTTCAAACAGTGTTCTACAAAGCAAATTAGAAGGAAAGGATCCCTGCTATGCCTCCCAGCATGAGAAGGCGTCCCTAATGTAGACAAACACAAAAAATGCATTGCAGCTGAAGTGCAGATGAGCCTTGAAAAGCATCCAGCTACACTCTAAAGCCCAGCTGGTATGTGTCCTGGTTAAGTAATGGAACAGACTGGCAAGACTTAGAGAGTCCAGTGGGGAAATCTAAAAGGCTTCCTTGTCTGTGCAGGCTTGGCCTCTCTGAGAAATGAAGGGCTGGAAGAAAAACAGATTCAGTTGTGGGGTCTTAAGGAAGACACAGGAGTTCTACCTAAGAAGGACAGTCCAAAATGCTGTCTTTCAGAGCCTAGTTCCAAGGAGATGGGTGTAAATTAGCAACGACAAGGACTACAAATGGAATACTTGAAGAATACAGAATATCCTGCTGGGTGGCAGCTTGCCCATCCCTCACCACTCTGTCTATCACTCTCTTCTTTTCCTCCTCTGCATGGCAGCCAACAGACCACCTACCAAGAGGCTGAGGAGGAGGCTCCCTTTCGTTCTTCCTCCTTCTTACTTTAGGGACTACTTTCTGCAAACCCTCCACTTCCTCAGTAAGGCCAGCCAGAAACACAGAGCCCATCAGATCTTTTCCTTTTTCCATTCTTGTCCTCAATTGATTCATGGTGCTACTCCTTTGGCCTCATAATTACTGCCAGACGTGAAACTGATGGTTTGGGGTTTACAGATACTATTACTGCCAGATCCTCTTCCCTTCATTGTCTGTAAGCCTGTCTCTATTTAAGCCCTAATCCTTTTTGCCATTTTTGACCTAGTTCCCATTATTTTATATTTTTCCATATTAAATTAAATAACCCGCTTGCAGCCTGCATACATCTTATTGGAACCAGCTCTTCCATTGTGAATCAAATGAATACTTGGGGGGGGAGGGGAATTCCACACATTAAGTCCCAAGGATTTATCCACCATCTCACAGCATAAAGGGCTAGATAGGAAGCCCCCTTTAAGAATTGTGGCATGTCGGAGAGACCCTTTCTAC
>NW_006400150.1:101867-117679 GCF_000299155.1 Elephantulus edwardii
CCACATTACTCTCTACACTGATTACCTCATTACAGCTTTCAGATGGAAGAATATGTTTAAAGATCTCAAAGATATGAAACAATGGTAGATATAACACTCTTCTACAGCTTTTCCATTATTTACTCCTATATGAATAGAATTACTTGCTGTGCATTGGAAAGCTGGACAATGACTAAGGATGACAAGAATCGATGCCTTTGAGTTGTGAGGTTGGAGAAGACTATTGAATATACCATGGACTACGAAGAAAACAAACAGGTCTGTCTTGGTGAGGTTGAAACTGGGTTTCTCCTTGGAGCCTAGGAATTTGAAGCTCCATCTCACATACTTTGGGCATGTGGCCAGGAGGAACTGGTTCTTAGAGAAGGAGAGACAGAGCAGGAGAGGAAGTCCTAGGATGAGATGGATTGACACAGTGTCTGGGGCAATGGAGGTAGGTGCGTCAGATTCAGTGAGACTGGCTCTCGACAGAGCAGGCTGCAGAACTGTTGTGCATAGAGTCTCTATGAGTTGTAGGTAACTCAACGGCACAGAACATCAACAACAACACAATTAGTAAATGGTAACAATAGATGAATTTGATTACACAGTTGAGGAAGAGAAAGAAGAAATTGAAAAATAGGGAGAGTGAAGACTCAAGAATTTAAACTCGCAATAATTAGGCACTCAGCTATCATTAATCCTTCCTCCACAATCAACACCCTTGATACCAGGAGTCATAAGATAAGAAGTATTGCATTGGAAGAGAGATATCCAAATAAGAACTCTTCAAATTACCAAGGAGTAATGATGTAAATTTGAAGTTTAAGGGTCATCTTATTCAGGTCATGGTCCTTTCAAATCACTTTCTATGCATCTGAGAACTAGACAATGAATAAAGATGACATAGAAATTGATACCTTTAAGTTGTAGAGTTGGAGAAGAGTTCTGACTATTCCATGAACTGTCAAAAGAACAAACAGATCTATCTTGGAAAAATACAGCCAAGATACTCCTTGGAGAAAAAGATGGTGAACCTTTTCCCACATAGTTTGGATATATTACTGAGAGTCAAGGCTATTACTTTGAAAGGAATATGATGCTTTGAAATGTAGAGTCGACTAAAAAGAAAACTTTCGATGAGATAGATTGACACAATGACTGCAGCAATAGGCTGAAGTACATCAGAGCTGATGAGGATGGCATAGGAGAGGACAGGATTCAGAGTCATTGTTCACAGGCTCCCTATGAGTCGTTACTCGACTCAACAGCACCTGACAGACCCAAGGAATGTATTTATGACCAAGTGAAAGCTTAACTCATGAAACTTTGGGAAGCATTCCCTGAAACATGTTCAGAATAACTATATTTATGAACAAAGACACTACTGGTGGTCAAAAAGCCACTGTCTGTATTTCAGAAGGAATCATGTGCTGTGTTTATATCACAAACTCTGCGAACTAAACCAAGCTTGCAAAGTCTTTCACAGTTGTTTTAAAATGCCTTCATTCCTTTAGGGACCTTTGGTGTCCTAATTATTAGGGAACTGTACTGCTGACCCAAAGGCTGAACCTCACTGATGGTTCTAATCCACAAGTGGCTCCTTGGGGAAAAGAGACAATCTCCTCCCAGGCAATTTACCACCTTGGAAACCCAGGAAAGGGTCAGCTATGAATCAGTTCTGATCAGGTGGTAATGGATGCATGTGTAGCTTCTCTTTAGCCATCATTTAGGAGAAAAAAACATTAGAACTACTTTGGGGCATTGTCAGGTGCTATTTTTAGTCTAGAGAACTTTGGGAATTTAGTGAGAAAGTTGTGCTGCCAACCCCAATGTGTGGAGTTCAAATCTACCAACTACTCTGAGGAGAAAAGATGGGCAATCCCCATGCTATTCACTGCCTCTGAAAAATAATTGTGCTCATATGAAACCTGTACCTAGACCAAGAGGCTGTTGTGCGAACAGAGCAAGGGAATGCTTCATGGATTAAAATTAAGACAGGACTGTGTCAGGCTTGTATGCTGTCTCCATATCTAATAATTCTGTGTGCTGAGCAAATTATCTGAGAAGCTAAACTCTATGAAGTGGAATGTGTCATCAAGATCAGAGGAAGACTCACCAATAGCCTGCATTGTGCAGATTATACAACCTTGCTTGCGTAAGGCACAAGTGAGGAGGACTTGAAGCACTTGTTGCTGCAGAAGATCAAAGAACACAGTCTTCAATATAAATTGCTTCTCAATGTCAAGAAAACAAGGATTCTTACCGCTGGACTGATAGGCAGCATGATGATAGATGGAGAAAAGATTGAAACTGTCAACAACTTCATCTGACATGGATCCACAATAAGCACCCTTGGTAAGAGCAATCAACAAATCACGAGGTGTACTGCACTGGGCAAGTCTTCAGTTAGGGACCTCTTCACATTATTGAGGAGTAATGATGCCAGTTTGAGGACTAAGGTGCTTCTGTTGATCAGGATCTTTCCTATCACTGGTTATGCATCTGACAGCTGGACAGTGAAAAAGGATGACAGAAGAATTGATGCCTTTGAGTTGTGATGTTGGAGAAGAATACTGAACATTCATTCTATCAAATTCCAAAAAAGAAACAAGTATATCTTAGACAAAGTGCAGTCAGAGCTCTCTATCAAAGCAAAGATGATAAAGCTTGACCTCACATATTTCAGGCATGTTTCTAGGAGTGTCTATTCCTTGGAGTGGAACATGATGCTCAGAAAGGCAGAAAGTTGGCAAAGGAGAGGAAGGTCTTCATCCAGATTGACTAGCACAATGACTGCCGAAATGAGCTTGACTGAGTCGGGAAGTGTAAGGTACAGGATAGGAAAGATTCAGATATGTTCTTCACATAGGCCTAATTTGACTCAAAAACACCTAACAATAATGTAACAATTACAACAACTTCAAAGTTAAATAATATTTACCAATAATTTCTTCATTAAACTCCCAGAATATTTTGACACTTAAGACATTTATCTGAAATTTCTTTCTGTAAGATGAATGTTATTTCTTATAATTTATTAAAACAAATATTTCAGTATCATTCACAAGATATCTACCAATTCTAACTAATTTGAAGTGACACCTTTATTTTATACTGCATGGTGCCACTGTTGTAGAATGAGGCTGACATCAGGGTGGGGGTAAGTCTGAGAAAAAAAAATGGATAAATTATGTATACTGCATTGAAGCCAATGAGGGAGAGAACAGTTCAAAAAAATAGTATATTTTAGGGCATTATGATTATCATAAGAATTTTGAATGAGGGTGGAGTATACTCGGGGTGACGGTGGGAGGGTGCGGGGAGGATTGTATAAGGAGTTTTTCTTTTGCTTTTAAATAAGAACGAACTGGGTGTGGGGGGATGGGCGGGGAAAAAAGTGAAAAAAAATGAATGAATGGAAATCCAAAATCTCTGTAAATGTTCATTGAAATTAATAATAATAACAATAATAATAAAAATTTAAACATATGCACTCATGTTAATTTTTAGACCTGTTACCTAATCAATAGGGTTTAGATTTCTTTCTTAATTTCTGTGACACTGTTACCTATATTAATTATTATTGCTTTAAAAGCATATATAAGCATATCAGAGGATAATTTCCATTCATCACTACCAGTTATTTATGCCACATCAAAGACAGTGAGTGACTCTCTGGATATTCAAATCCACCAGTGGTTCCTCAGGAGAAAGATGGACAAACTCCTGTCATGCTATTTATTTCCTTGAAAACTCTTAAAATGGTCAGCTAGGAGTTGGTTCTGACTCCAGCAATGAGTTGAGTCCTTTAGCCAATATATCTAAGAATTATTCTCTCAGCTTTATGCACATACACACAAATAACATTGCTTTTGAGATAGAACCTTCAGATAATTTAAAAAGAGTTGGAAGATTTACAATCCGAATAAATTTTTCCTTCTAAGAACAAGAAAAAGATGTTCACGTCCTTGAGTTTTTTCTCAATAATACAGTCAATTATGTCTTCATAAAAACTAAATTTGTGTTATTATGTAAATAGAATACTCTTCCATTTTGTCATTTATAAGTTAATAATAATAATGTATGTTGTAAGTTTATATGAGGGACATCACATTGTCCTTATTTTATGATAAAGTTGAAGCCTAGTAATATTGCCATTCAAAAGTCATTTCATTAGAGACACAACTTCATCTAAGGCATCATCCATCCAATCCTGATAAGTCCATCTCCAAGACATCCTAAACAGTCTACTTACCCCCATATGCACTACCACTCTGATTAAAGAACCATTAACTTTTGCCACCCAGACTATTATTATAACCTCATTGGCCTCCCAATCCCACACTTCTTCATTCTAATCTAGTCTCTATAATTTGAAAGTGAAAAAAGAAATCATTATTCTGCTTAAAAGCTCCCAATGGCTCCCCATAAGACTTAAAATAGACAGCAAAAACCCTACAGAATGTGACCTCTCCGTACTTTTCAACCACATCTCCAACCTGCTCTGTGTGCTTCACCACACTGGCCTTCTTTCAGTTCCTCACGTGGTCACTTCCTCCTAGGGTCTTTGTGGCCAATTGTGTCCACTGCCTGGAAGCTCTTTTCCCAGATGGCTGCTCTTTCTGGTCACACTGAGTTCAAATTAAGTATCACTTTCTCAGCAATCACCTCTATTCAACTATCCACTCTAATATAGTGCACCATCCTTCTAAGATCACAAGCCTTTTATTTTTATTTTCAAAAAAAGCATTTATTCTGAATTTTTCTTATTTGTCTCTTGTCTCCTTTCTTTCCCTCAGTCTGTCTCCTTCATGCTCTTATTTAAAGAATTCTCTCAAATCAGTCACAAATTCTGTGTTTTACATCATTGAGTTTCCAGTGATTGTCTGACATGAAATGAGGTTAGTATTGTTGTTGTTTAGGTGTTTTTGAGCCAGCTAAAACTCATAATGACTCTGTAAGTAAAAGATCTCGTAACCTTTCAGTGCAATCTTCATGATCTCTGCTTTGTTCGAGCCCAATGCTATAGCATTCCCATGTCAATCCATTTTGTTGAGAATCATCTCTTTTGCTGACACCCTTCCTTCTCCCAATATCATGCTGTTTTGGAAAAACTAGCCCCTCTTTATAACAGGCCAAAAGTATGTGAGATGACGATCCTTGCCTCTAAAGATCACCCTGCCTGCACTTTCTCCAAAATAGATGAGTCTTCCTCCATTTTGAGGTTGTGTTCTTCATTATAATTCAGCCCAATGTGGATGATTTTGATCTGCCGCCCTTAGATCTAGTCTATTTTTTTTTTCTTCAAACATTCTTCAAAGTGGTATAGCACTGGTCTGTGCATTGCTATACAGAGGTAACATGTGGTTGCTGTGATGCTAAATACTATGACACTGACGTGTCAAATGCCATAATGGTTACCCATGGTGAGCAGTGTTTGGTGGAGCTCCCTGATTAAAACAAGCTTGGAAGCAGGAGTCGCATCCACTTCGTAAATGGCTTGTCTCCAGAAACTCTATGAACAGTGCTCAGGTCTTTTGTTCATAAGGTAGCTATGAGTCATCTATGACTCAACAGCACATAACAACAACAACGATTTGCTCCCCACATAAATGTATGTGGAGAAAGGATATAACCCTGACACACACCTTTCCTAGTTTTAAGCCTTGCAGCGTTCCAATAAAGGAATAAACTGTACGAATATGTCTGATGAGCATAATTAAGTGTTCTAGACCTCTCATTCTTCCCAATGTTAATCATAATTTTTGTAATTCACGCAATTGCCTCCTGAGTGAGAGTATTGCTTTGTGAAAGCATTTATATTATAGCCACACAGACATGTGCTTGACTCTCATTTCCAGTCCTAGTAAGGAAAACAACTTCTAAGAATTTTGCTTTTTTCAGTCACAAGATGTGGTGGTTAGTAACAATTTCCCAGGGTTGGTTTGATAATTACTTTTATGATAAAATCTATGTAAAGTGCTAATAAAATTCCCTGCTCACAGTAGGTACTCAAGATGTGTTTCCCCAGTTTTCCTTTCCTGAGCTATTTTCCACCAACAACAGCACTTTCACAAATGTAAACTTATACAACTGAGTGCTAGGAAATTTAACATTCAGAAAGCCCAATCTTAGAAGTGAGACTTTCAAATTAGGTGCAAACCAGAAAATGTTACCATCTGAGATGGATCTTTACTACAATTGTTTGCTAAAATTCAGAAGGACTGTTTTCAGCAAAATATTTCCTACCTTAACTGGAACAAAGAGGCCCTGGGTGGTCCAAAGGACTTGACTACTTGTCAAAAAGCTGGCAGTTCAATCCCACCCACAGGTGCTTCGGAAGACAGACTTGGAGGTCTGCTTTCCAAAGATCACAGCCTTGAAAACCCTGTAGATCACTTCTATTCTGCACACATGGAGTTACCATGAGTTACAAGCAACTTGACAGCAACTGAAAACAACAACAACAAACTGGAACCCAGAGTCCAAGATGAGGATCATTGAACAAGACAACAAATCACTGTCACTTTGCTACAAATCCACATGATTTGAGTCACTCCTCTTATTGTCACATTAGGGGAAAATACTCACTGTTCAGATGTCGCATAACACATTGGAATTATAAAGCAGGACATTAAACAATACTCAGAGAAGGATCCAAAACTCAAATAGATTGATGATTATGGTTTCCTGGTGCTATTTTACTGGATTTCCATAAGCCACCTACATGAAAGCAGTATATAAATTGCACAAGGCTATAAAGTCTGACACAGTTGAGGTGATTCATTCTGTAGAAGGAAATTAATTCTTTGACCTTGACTGCAAAAACACCATCCCCACTTACTCTACACTTTCCTTTGAAACTTACAATGGTGATGATGGATCATTTCTTTTCTTTCTATTTATAATTTTTGGGTTTAAGCCCATGGATACAATTATCCTAAAGCTTATAAAGAGTGGCCAGGTCATCAAAGAGGTCAACAATCCCAGTTAGAGACACCCTCTGAATTGTAACTTGTTTTACTTAGGATCAGGGCTCATTCTATTAAAATGCTACTGACTATAAAACGACAAGTCACCCCATATTGAAAGAGGTTGTATGAATCTCTTATAGGAAAAATAGAAACCCAAAACAAAACACCAAAAACCAGCATGCAGCACATGTTTTCCCAGAAGTATTAGAAAGGAGCCAGCAGGTACCAAGCAGGAATATCAACCAAGTGCAGGGGCTGAGACCATAAACTCTAGAGGCTTTACCCCTTGTTCCATAGCTTTCCGGTTATGCAATCTCAAGCAAGTTGTTTCGTAAACTAGCCCTCAGTTTTCTAGTCTGTTAGATGGGAATGACAATAAAAATACTCAGCTTACAGGGTTGCTGAGTGAAGATCAAATGAGTTAAATTTGTTAAAAACTCCATAAATCGTGTTTTGCTATTGTGTATCAACAAGTCAAAACTGACCCATAGCTGACCCTCCGATGGGTTTCGAGAGGCCGTTAATCAAACCAGAGGAGATTGCCCATCCTTCTCCAGCGGAACAGCTGGTGTATTCAAACCCTGTGCCTTTGGGATTACAGCATAGATTTTACTACTAGGCCACCAGAGCTCCCTTAACTCATAAAATATTATACAACATGAGTTACCAAGGAGGACATTATGGTGAATGAAATATCTCAGTCACAAAAGTACAAATACTGCATAACACCACTGTTATAAAACAGAACTGACATGGGGGTTGGGAGGGAAACTGAGAAAAGAGGGGATAAATAATGAACACTGCATGCAACAATGAAAGAATATTTTTAAAGAGAAAAGTAAACTGGGGAGGGGTTAGGAAAGAACATGTGCAACAATGAAGGAATGGAAATCCAAGTTTTCTGTAAACCTTTCTTAAAATATCAATTTAAAAAATGTCTTGGGATTGGGGAATTAAGGAATATATGATAGGCTTTATCTGTATGACAACCGTCCAGAATAAGATGTGCACAATAAAATGGACTGGGGGAAGGAAGGAGGAAATGATTCAACAACGAATGAATTTTAAAAACACAAGTGAATGGGGGGTGGAGGTCCGGAGGAAAATATGCAATAATGAATGAATGAAAATCCAACTTTTCTGTAAACTTTCATTAAAATCACAATAAAAATGGGGAAAATTATATAAAAGCCTTAATTTAATATAACAAAATTATATCTCAGAGTATTATCATTAGTAGTAGTAGCAGCAGCAGCAGCAGCAGTAGTATATATTATCTGAATTTACGCTAAGTAGGAAGGACATGGATAAACTCCTAACTCAGATTTTTCTTAGGGACTGCAAACAGGAACTCTCTTTCACTTTTACCACACAGTAGAAGAAGGCAACACAAATCACATACGTTCACTCCTTTGCAGTCAATCTTAAACAACACAGGACAAACTCATGCTATCTAAGGATAGATTGCAAACTATATGTGAATTTTTTTACTGTGAGAGAGGTTGGTGATTCTAAACCCAGTCTTGTTCAACAGTTAACTATATATGAAAAACTGACATAAATGAAACTCATAAAATATCCAATTCAACTTGCCTTAAAAATCAAAGGAGTGTGCAGAAATTAAACCCTGACTCTGGTTCCCAGGCCTCATGCTATTTTCTACAAATCACTACAAATTACAAGCTGTTTTTAGGGCATAAGTCTTAAAGATAATTTTTCCTTTCTTCACAACATGTAGTATAATCAAAATCTCCACTTTCAGGAACCTCTCAGGGAAACAAAAGAAATAAAGGATGACAGTATCATTCTTATGCTCCTGAGAATATCTCAGTGTGGGAAAGAGTCCTTCAAAAATGAGTGTGGATTTCATTGTATCTTGCACCTTACCACTAGCTGCCTTGCCATGTCTAACCTTTGCCCCTCAGTGCCCTGAGGTCTTTTGAAAGCTGGAAATAATTTTCAATGCAGTCCATTAGAGCAACACATCTGCTTACAGGAAATTTAAATTAAGCTTCTGAGTACCCTTCTTTACTACGATATCGGGATGATTTTACAACTAGGATTTGTGATAGGGGGAAAAAAGTGTAGTTAATGAACTAAACCGAAGGTACGCACAAAAGAAGGCTGCCTGTGGATTTTCAGTCTGTCTAGATGAGCTGATATAGGCTCTTCTAATTGGAGGATAATTCCACAAGGTGAGAACAAAGAAGATGTCATCACAACAAATCACCAAAATGACAATGCTGGGAGAGATGAGAGGAAAATAGAATGTAACACGACGGGCAAAGAGGCAGTTAGGAAAACTATCCATATCATTTTTCTTCATGACTCACCACTGAGAAAAATTAAGTCTTAGCATTTCTTATGGGTTCTTGTAGCTTAACTACATCTAATTAAGAGATTCTGATTCACAGATATCTTCTGTCTGGTGCCCTGAATGTGAAATAATATTATTATAAGTCTTTGACTTGATTGTTTTATGAAACAAAGAATTATTATTGCAATGTCATTATATAGATAGTAAACCTAAAAGATTTTTTTTTCTCATTTTTGTCAACTAATCTTTTCATTCTCAAAAAAGATGAACCAACAGAAAGTGAAAACAGTATCATTAATATCACATGCAAGCAAAATCTTGCTGAAGATTATCTAAAACCAACTAGAACAGTAAGTTGACAGAAAACTGACAGAAATCCAAGCAGAGTTTAGAAGAGATTGTGGTACCAGGGATATCATTGCAATATTAGATGGATCTTGGCTAAAAACACAGAGTACCAGAAGGTTGTTTATTTGTGTTTTCTCAACTAGGCAAAGGCATTTGTCTGCAAAAATCTCTATCTCGACCAGGAAGTTATCATATGAACAGAGCAAGGAAACACTATGAGGTTCAAAATTAAGAATTGTTTGAGGGATATATCCTTTCTCCATGTGTTTTCAATCTACACACAGAACAGATCATCCAAGAGACTGGGTTTTAAGAAGAATGTGGCATCAGAATTGGAGAAAGACTCATCAACAACTTGCATTACGCACATGATACAACCTTGCTTATCCAAACCGAGAAGAACTTGAAGCCTTTGCTGAAGAAGATCAAGGACTACAGTGTTCATTATGAGTTGCATCTCAACATCAAGAAAACAAAGATCCTCACCACCAGGCCAATTCACAGCATCATAATTGATGGAGAAAAGATTGAAGCTATTAATAATTTCCTCTTTCTCAGATCCATAATGAACACTCTTGGCACCAGCAGTCAGGAAAAAAGATTCCTTTCTTTGGGAAAATCTGCTTTTAGGGACATCTCTAAAATACAAAAAAAGCAACAATGTCAGTCTAGAGACTAAAGTATTCCTGATCCAAGCCAGGGGCTTCTAAATTACTTGTTATGTACCTGAGAGCTAAACAGTAATAAGGAACACAGAAGAAGAATTGATGCCTTTGAGTTGTGGTGTTGGAGAAGTGTATTGGCCATGTCATGGAGTGCTAAAAGAATAAACATGTCTGTCCTGGAGAGGGTGAAACCATGACGTTCCTTGGAGACAAGGAATTTGAAACTTCTCACTTGCTTTGGACATGTTGCCATGAGGGACTAGTTCTTGAAGAAGGACATCATGCTTGGAAGGGTAGAGGATTATCACTGGAGAGGAAGACCCTGGATGAGATGAATTGATACAGTCACTGTGATAATGTGGTCAGGTGTATCAGAGATGGTGAGTTTGATTCAATATAGGACAAAATGCTAAGCCATTGTTCATAGGGTCACTATTAGTCATAACAACAATAATGTATTTTCTTCTATCTTCTCCACCAAACAGAGGAATGAGAACCCTCAAGGTGAAATGTGTTCTCTTCTCCTTGAATGTTTCTCCAAATGCATTTTGTAGAGAAGATGCAGAGCTGAGTCTTTTGTATCCTGGGGTGGGGTGGAGGGAACAATACTTGACTACATCCTACATATAAGTATCAAGAAAACAAAAACCCACATCACTGAACCAATAGGAAATATCAAGATAAATGGAGAAAAGATTCAAATTGTCAATGATTTCATTTTACTTGATCCACAACATCCGTTGAATGTTGATCCACAACCAACATTCTTAGTAGCAGCAATCAAGAAATCAACGGACGTGTTACATTGGGGAAAGTTGCCATCAAGAATCTCTCCAAAGTGCTCAAGAGCAAAGATGTCAAAGTCAAGGCTAAGGTATATTTGATTCAAACCTTGGTATTCTTAATTGGTTCCCGTCCATCTGAAATTTGGATAATGAAAAAGGAACACTAAAGAAGACTCAATACCTTTGAATTGTGATGTTGGAAGAGTACTGAATATCCCATGGTCTAACAAAAGAGCAATCAAGTCTGTCTTGAAATATATGCAAACAAAACCTTAGAGACAAGGATAATGAAACCTACATTGGACATATTTTCAGAAGCCAGTCATTTTAGAAAGACATTACACTGGGAAAGGTCAACAAGAGAGAGATCCTCAAGGAGATTGATTGATGCAGTGATTATGAAAATGTGCTTGAGCATGACAGAGATCATGAGGATGGTGTGAAACAAAGAAAAGCACAGATCTCTTGTTCATAAGGTCATTATTAAGTCATAGTCCACTCAATGGCACCTAATATCAAAATCTCTTCTGAGATAGCAAGGTAGTACTCACTGCCATTGACTAAAAACCAACTCATAGCTCACCCTCTTATGGTGTTCAAATGGCACAGAAGAAGATTGCCCACTTTTCTCCCACGGAGTTCATGTTGGCTTAGAGATATCCCCTTTGGTTTGGAGTGCAACTGTCTACAGACTACACCATCAGACCTCAGCACTGTAAAATTTTCTTACAATATACAAGTAAAATGTTTTCTTTCCTTGATTGTAGTGTACACATTAGAGTTATGATGTTTTTGTTGTTGTTATGTGCTGTCTAGTCATCTGTGACTAATAGCAACCCTCTGTACAACAGCCCTAACCCCTGCTCTATCCTGTGTCAATCCCACTGTCTCAAACACAACTATACCCATTACTCTAGTCACTAAATCAATCCATCTCATTGATGGTCTTCCTCTCCTGCACTGTCTCTCCATCCTCCCAAGCGTGATGTCCCTCTCCAAGGACTTGACCCTCCTTGCAACATGTCCAAAGTATGTCAGACAAAGCTTCAGAATCCTTGATTCCAAGTAGCAGCCTATTATCACTTTTTCCAGGATAAAACTGTTTGTACTCTTAGGAGTCCAAGGTATATTCAATGCTCTTCTTGAACGCCACCGCTCAAAGGCATCAATTCTCCTTCTATCACCCCTAGTCATTGTCCAACTTTCTGATGCATAACAAGTGATTACAAAGACTGTACAAGGTACACCTTAGTCTCCAGACTGACATTGTTGCTCTTCAGTACTTTGGAGAGTTCTCTTACAGCAGACTTTCCCAATGCAATGAGTCTTTTAATTTCCTGACTGCTGGTGCCAAGGGTGGTGGTTGTGGAGCCAAGCAAACTAAAGCTGTTAACAATATCAATCTCTTCATGATGCTGCCAATCATCCTAGTGGTGAGAATCCTTGATTTCTTAATACTGAGTTTCAATCCATATGGAAGGCTGCAGTCCTTGATCTTCTGCAGTAAGCACTTCAGATCCTCCTCAATTTCAGCAAGCAGGGTTCTGTCATCTGCATAACACAGATCGTTGGTGAGTCTTTTTCCAATCTTAATGCCACATTTCTCCTCATAGAGCCCAGCCTCCCAAATAATCTGTTTTGCGTATAGATGGAACAGGTGTGGAGATAGTACACATCCATATTGTACACCCTATCCAATTTTGAACCATGCAGTGTTTCCTTGCTCTGTTCTGACAACTGTCTCCTGGTCCAAGTATAGGTTTCACATAAGCACAACCAAGTGTTTTGGGAAGAAAAAAACAAAATGGATGTTAGAGAGACTCTGAATAGTGCACGAGAGCACAAAAAAACCAAAGCAAATGGAAGAAATCAAGATATTAATGAGCTGAATAGAATATTTCATATGGCAGCTCGTGAAGACAAAGTATTACAATGAAACGTACAAAGAGCTGGAGTCAGAAAACCAAAGTGGCCAAACTCACACAGCATTTCTAAAGTTCAAGAAACTGAAGAACAAATTCAGGCCTCTAATTGCAATACTTAAGGATGATTTGGGCAGAATAGTAAATGATCCAGAAAATATTAAAAGAAGATGGAAAGACTGTACACAGTCATTGCACCAAAAGGAATCATCGGGCACAAAAGAATTTCATGAAACAATGTATGAGTAAGAGCCTCTGGTGATGAAGGAAGAAGTGCAAGCTGCTCTGAAAGGAATTGGTTAAAATAATAATAATAATGATAAAGCTCCAGGAATTGGTGGAATGCCAATCAACAAATAGATGCTTCCCTAGATGTGCTCACCAAGAAGTTTCAAGAAATCTGGAGGTGGTTACCTGGCCAACTGACTGGAAGAGAGTTCTATATTTGTTCCCATTCCAAATAAAGGTGATCCAACAGAGTGCGGAATTTATTGAACAATATCATTAATATCATATGTAAGCAAGATTCTGCTGAAGATTATTAAGATTATTAAAAAAATGACTGGAACAGCACATCAACAGAGAACTGCCTGAAGTTCAGGCTGGGTTTAGAAGAGGCTGTGGTACAAGGGATATTGTAGTTAATGATAGATGGATCTTGACTGAAAGCAAGGAGTCCCAGAGGAATATCTATCTGTGTTTCATTAACTATACAAAGGCATTTGGCTACCACAAGAAAATGTGGCTAATTCCGAGAAGAATGGGAATCCCAGAACACAGAGCTACAATCGCTTCCCACTATTAGTTGCTGTACATTAACAGCACCATGATAAGTGGAGAAAAGTTTGAGGTTGTTAACAATTTCATTTTGCTTGGTTCCACAATCAACACTCTTGACAGTGGCTGTCAATAAATCAAAATATAAATTGCATTGAGAGAACCTACTGTTAGCAACCTCTTCAGAGTGCTAGAAAGCAATAATTTGTCTGCCTGATCAAGCCCTGATCTTCACAATTACTTGCTCTACATCAGAGAGTTGGACGATGACTAAGAATGGTAGAAGAATTGATGCCTTTGTGTTGTGCTGCTGAAGAAGAGCACTGCATGACCAAGAGAACAAACAGGTCTGTCCTAAAGATAGTAAATCCAAGCTGCTCCTTGGAGGCAAGGATTTTGAAGTTTTGTGTTACCTACTTTGGGCACGTTGCCAGAAGCTGATCCTTGGAGAAGGACATCATTCGTGGAAGGGTGGAGGGACAGCGCAAGAGAGGAAGACCCAGATGAGAAGAACTGATACAGTGACAGGTGTAATGGGTGTAGGTGTGTTGGAGACAGATTGGCTCAGGATAGGACAGTTCAGAGATATTGTACATAATAAGGTTTCTGTGAAGTGCAAGTGACTCAATAGCACATAACAACAATAACATCATTATCTGTATTCCTATGTAGTATACATGTGTCTATACCGTAGCCTTGGGTGGCATCTCAGTGTTGTTTTGGCAAGCAGTAGGTGTAAGCAACTTGACAAAGCCAATGAAGCTTTCAGAGGAGGAAGAAGTGGCAATGATGGGGGGATATCCCTTTCTGTTCTTTGTTAAAAAAATTTTAGTCACTTTTTCATTAAACTTCTATACTTTCTTTGTTAAGGTGCTCCCAGGTAAAGTTTTAGAACCAAAAATCACCCTTTAATGGGAATAGAAGGGAATTTCCTAAACATAGTGAAAAATATATATGCAAAACCAAGAGCCAATATCATTCTCAATGGAGAAATACTAAAAAACATTTTCTTTGAGAACAAGGACCCGACAAGGATGCCCATTGTCACCACTTCTATTCATTATTGTCTAGGAGGTACTTGCTAGGGCATGAGAAGGAAATAAAAAACATCCTGATTGGCAAAGAGATGGTTAAACTATGCAGATGATATTAGAGCGTACACAGAATACCCAAGGACTCAACAACAACAGCAAAAACAACCTGAAAACTGTTAGAGCTGGTAGACCAATTTAGCAGAGTGGAAGATATAAGACTAATATCCAAAAATCATTGGGATTCCTATACAGTAACAAAGAAAACTCAGAGAAGGAAACCAAGAAAGCAATACCATTTACAATGTTTCTGTTGTTGATTGTCGTCAAGTAGAGCTCAACTCATAGTGACTCTAAGAATAAAAGACCAACATAATGCCTTTGTATAACTTTCATAGTTTCTCTAAGTTCATAGAGTGTCCTTAGGCATGTGGTTTAGGAAGTAGATGCCATTCCTGCTTCCAAACCTGTCCTACAATTGGAAACTCCACCAAGCACTGTCCACCACATTGGTAAACCATTATTTTTGATACCCCAATGGCACAAGGTTCTGCATCACAGCAAACCCAGATTACCTCAGTACAACAAATTGACAAGGAGTAATGTACAAAGCAGAAGAATGTTCTTCTAAAATATAGCACTAGTCTCACTTAGCTTAAGTGTAGTCAAATCAAGTAAGACTAAATTATACTACTACTTTTCTCTAGTCTGAAAGATGACTAGCCACATCAGTAAGTTGAGGCACATTATAACATGAAGCTACACTCTGAAAAACAACAGCATGGAATAAGGAGACAGAAAAGCTGTATTCCAAGCTTGGGTCTGTACTAAGCACCACTTTACACATGACACACACAGGCGTTGAGTAACCTGCCAAGGTCACATAGTTAGGAAGTGGTGAGCTAACATTTCAATCAAAGTCATCAGACTCCAAAAGTCACATTTTCAACCACTACATTATCCTGCTTTTCTACTATTTTAAAGAAATTATTTTTTGAAAGAAAGAATTGA
>NW_006400150.1:117779-118861 GCF_000299155.1 Elephantulus edwardii
TGCTCAAAAACTCAACTCATAGCTACTGAGTAGTTTCCAACTCATAGTGTTTCCGAAGCTCTAAATCAAAACAAGAGGGAAAGAGCCATTTAATGAGTGGCAGTGTGCAGCCAATGAGTCATTGAGAGGCAGTTGGCATTGTATTTTGCCCTGTATTGTCATGGCCAAGTGGCAAGAAGCTGTGCTTCAATTGTGAAGGCATGTGATTCAAGGCCACCAACAAACAGCTCCATGGTAGAAGGATGGGTAATCTTCTCCCATGCAATTAACTGCCTCTGAAAACCTTCCAGAAGTTCAGCTATGAGTCAGTTCTGACTCTACAGTACACAAACACCAACAAGCTCTTAAACAAAACTTCTTTAACCTGAAAGCATTTTTATCTAGGTCTTTTAACAAAGAGACATTAAACTGTTCCAATGCTGTTTGCCTCAGGTGGTGGTGTAGTCCATGGTGAATTACATGACTAACCAAAAGTCTAGTTGGAATCCACTAGTAACTTCTTGGGACAAAGATGGGCAATCTCCATTTACAACAGCCAATTACAAATTGAGATACTAGAGAGTTAACCTAACTAGAGGCACAAAAGACCTGTACAAAGAAAACTACAGAACATTTTTGTGAGACACAATTAAAGACTTAATTAAATGGAGAAATATTCCCCGCTCATGGGTAGGGAAACTCAATATTGTGAAAATGACAATCTTACCAAAAGCAATCTACATGTTGAATGCAATCACAATTCAGACACCAAATTCATTTTTCAAGGAGATTGCAAGGGAAATTGTCAACTTTATTTGCAGAGAAAAGAGACCCCGAATAAGCAAAATACTTCTGAAAAACAAAAATTAAGTGGAAGACATAGCACTCCCTGACCTCAAAACTACTACACAGCAATAATAACAAAAACAGCATGGTACTTATACAATTACAGGCGTGTAAACCAATGGAACAGAATGGAGAAAACCAGAAATGGATCCATCTATCTACAGTCAACTGATGTGCAGCAAGGAAATAAAACCTTTCAAATGGGGAAATGACAACCTCTTCAACAAATGGTGCAGGAAAAACTGGACTTTCACCTG
>NW_006400150.1:119093-123772 GCF_000299155.1 Elephantulus edwardii
GAATACTATGCAGCATGCAGGAGCAATAATTTTGTGAATGAAGCAAGAGTGGCATCCACTTCCTAAACAATGTGCCTCCAGAAACTCTATGTACTTTGATAAGTGTCAATAGTTAGATAAAGGCTTTAGGCCTTTTGTTCATAGGGTTACTATGAGTTGTGCTCAACCCAAAGCCAAGCAGCAACAACTTCCTAACTTGGGAGGGACTGGAGAGCATTATGCTAAGTGAACTCAGTCTCATAAAGTAAAAAACGGTATAAGACAATTATTGTAGATTGAGTACGAGGATCCAAGGAGGTGGGAGAGCAGAAGGGTGAGGATGGGCAAGGAACGTGGGGCTTACTCATAGGGTTGCACAATTTGATGGGTGGCGGGAGGAGTGGGAGAAGGAAAGGGGAAAGATCCGGTGTGGAAACAATACGTATGAACGTTGTATTGTTTGTTGAGAAAACATCATAATAAAGAGGATGGTTTACACTGTAAAAAAAAATCACTCCTTTTGATAACTTTCCGTGAAAAGAACTGGTGACACTGTTAACTGGTTAAGGCACTTGATAATGAATCAGAAGGTCAGTGGTTCCAGTACACTTAACATTCCAGGACAGAAAGACACGGCAGCTAGATTCCATAAAGATTTATAGCTTTGGAAACCTTGTGAGGCAGTTCTCTTCCAACTTTCTGGGTCAGGACAAATCAGAATTAACTCAGTAGGTTTAGGTCTGGGGGCAAAGAATTGGTGGCCTTTCGTAACTCTTGTAGGAAAGAAACGCTGTTGTCTCCACCTCCTCAGGACCTCTTCAGGGAGCTTTTATCACATTCATTACTTAGAAGCCCAGAAATCTTTCAGCAATGCTCCTTCCTCCACTTTGTGTCAAAACCCTACCACCCAACTCAGTGCCTACCATCTAGTGGAGACTCAAGAATTATTCTCTGAATTAGTAAGTTGTTGCTGTTGTTAGGTGTCATAGGATCAACTCCAACTCAGACCCACCCTGTGAAAATAGATGGAAGACTTGCCATATCTTATGCCATCCTCACAATCTCTTCCATACTCAAGGCCAATGCTACAGTCACCATATTAGTCCATCTCATTGAGGATCTTGCTCTCTTTCACTGAACCTCAGTAAATCACCAAGAATTGTACTAACACATCAGGAAACCTCAAGAATAAGGGATGTTGGCACCTGCTAGAAGTCAAATTCTCTAATTAGATAAGCAGTGTAGGCTGTTACTGCAATTAGAGGAGTCTCAAAGGAGGGTGATAGTTTTTAATAAAATAATCATATCCAGTATTGCCTGAGTGGCTTACTCCTCTCTGGCATGTAGTCTACACCGTTGTGAAGGTAAAAATTATAAGGTAGTTGTTTGGGGAACTTATCTAAAAGCATACCTCAGACTAAGATAATGATAATGATGATGATAATAATAGGAATAATGTTAAGAGAAAATTCAAGTTAATTTACCATAAAGAGTCATAATAACAATAGATTCCACTTCTGACAATGGGTTTTTCCTAGAGATTGGTAATATGTTCGTGGATGTTCATTATATTATTGAAAACCACGTATATTTTGAACCAAATGTTTTGGTCAACAGTCAGTAACATTTGTACCCTGATGTTGTTATTAGGTGCCAGTGAGCAAAGTAAGACTTATAGCGACCCTATGAACAAAAGATTTGAAACATGTCCTATCCTGTGTCAACCTCACAATCTCTGTCACACTCAAGCCCATTGCTTCAGTCACTGTGTCAAATCTACCTGATTGAGGTTATTCCTCTCTTTCACCATCCTTCCACCTTTCCAAGCCTTATATCTCTCTCCAAGGAATAGCATCTCCTAGCAACAAACCAACATGACTTCAGTATGCAGATAACACAACCTTGCTTGTTGAAAGTGAGGAGGATATTAAGCACTTGCTACAGAAGGTTAAACCTGCATCTTCAGTATAGATTGCATCTCAATGTTAAGAAAACAAAAATCCTGCCACTGAACTAATAGGCACCATCATGATGGACAGAGAAAGGATTAAGACTGTCAATGACCTTCATCTTACATGGATCCACAATCAATAACTTAGTATCAGCAGTCAGGAGATCAGGGAGAGTTTTATACTGGGAATGTCTATAGTCAGGGACATCTCCTAATTATTGAGGAGTAATGATGTCAGTTTGAGATCTAAGGTGTGCTTGATTCAGGCCACAATCTTTTCAGTCACTTGCTATGCATCTAAGAGCTTGACAGTGATGAATGAAGGATGACAGAAAAATAATGGGTGTCTTTGAACTGTTGTTTTAGAGAAGAGTGCTGAAGATTCCATGGACTGTCAAAAGAATAAACAAATATGTCTTGCAGAAGGTACAGCCAGAGTACTCCTTGAAGACAATGATGACGAAGCTTCATCCCATCTACTCTGGGCTTAGTTCCAAGAGAGCTTATTCCTTGAGAAGGGACATTGTGCTTGGAAGAGTGGAGGAGTGGCAGAAGAGAGGAAGACCCTTTACCAGGAAGATTACATGGTTGACTACAACAATGGGCTTGAGTGTGTCAGAGATTGTGAAGATGGAATAGGGTAGGACAGTGTTCAGATCGTTTGTTCAAAGGTTAACTAGGAGTCATACTAGACTCAACAGCACCTAACAGCAACAATCAGCGTGCCCAAAGTATGCGAGACAAAGCTTCACCATCCTTGCCTCCGAAGAACACTATAGCTTCACTTTCTCCAAGACATAATTTGTTTATTCTTTTGACAATCCATGATATATTCAGTACACTTCTCTAATATCACAACTCAAAGACATCAATTCTTCTGTAATCCTTATTCTTTGTCCAGCTCTCAGATGCACAGCAAGTGATTAAAAAGACCCTGGTCTGAATCAAGCACATCCTAGTCCTCAAACTAATATTATTGATTTTCAGTAATTTGGAGACTTCTGCAGTGCAGTACATCTCTTGATCTCCTGACTGCTGGTACCAAGTATATTTATTGTGTATTCAAATAAGATCCACAATTTTTATACACAAGAAGCTAAATCTTCCCACAAGGTATTATATTCAATATGTTATAAAAATTTCTATTTACACTTGCTTTCTCATACCATTCTATAATTGTCTAATACTTCAATTTAAATACTATTCTGTTTTCCATCACATTATATGATTTGGATTTTTGTCTACAATTAATAAAATTCTTTGCTAACATTGAAAACTGTAACTATACAGACAGACTACCCATGACTGAACTAAATTGTGCTACAAGGTTTTGATTATAAGCAGATGTCCTATCTCAGAGTATTACGGACTTAGGACCTATTTGGAGCTCCATAATAAACTATATCCAACAAAATAAAACCAGAGTTTTACTCTTTTCAGATAGTTTAAAAGATTTGTGAAAACTATGTCCATCCTTGTTGTTCTCTCATTCGTGAGCAAATCTTAACAGATATTAAAATAAATAAATAAAAAAGAACCCTGGTTAAAGTTCAGTTCCCAGGACAGAATTGAATTAACCAATGTGCCAATGGCAATAACAATAATAAAATAGAATAACAACTAAGTGATGACTTACACTTGCATAAAGCTGTACTGTTTTCAAGGGATTGCAGCCCACTATTTGTCACCAAGACTAGGATTCGCTCAGCATGCGGTCGGCAGAGCAGAGCACAGAGTCAGAGCTGGGTAAACAGCTGTTAGTGACAGAAACTGTCCCTCCACGGTGTTCTGCATCATTTAAGTAGGGTCAGTATAAAGTGCGATCATCAACACTTCTTTTTTATAGCCTGTTTACTACTTACCTACAGGGAACAATGCAATTAACCCTAATGAGGTTAGAATTAAATAGAGGGAACTTTTTGCTATGGAAAGCTATAATGATCTTAAGGAGAGTCAATTCGTTCCTGAATGAGAACAATGAAAATAAGACAATCTTTGATAAAGGCATCATTTGGCTTTATGTTACTGGAGGAATCTCCTAGACCACAAAGTAAACAGTGGCCAGAAAGGCATACAGCTTCTGCTGTCTTTAGAAAAATTGTTCCATAGATGTGCTTCATAGATTGTTATAAACCTGTCAGGGAATTCCCCAGTACTGCAGAGTATGAGATAAGGAGTGAGTTTCATTTGGGAAAGCGAAGACCTGTCATGCTAGGACCTGTAAGGGACAAGGCAGTCTATGTTCCCATGGAGAAGTGTGCTAAGACAGCAAATTCTAAGGGACAACCCAGACCCCTTACTTACCTTTCCAGATTTTCCCAAGGCACAAAAGAGAAAGCAGCCTTTTCATAGGTCAATCATTCACAGACTCCTACTTGGTTAGATTCATGCCTACTTACTGGAAACACTTGTAAATATCAACTGCCCAGCATCTAGGGATCTTGGAACTCCTGAGGGACTGTAGACCTCTCATCCCATGAGAAGTTGAGATGGATAGTAGCTCCCCTTAGGAAAGGGGAAGTCCCAGCTGAGTCATCATCAAGGCAAGCCTAAGAGTAGGCACCTAGGGTCATGTGCAGACAATTTCCCTTTGCACCACAGTATGACACACGGAAGTTTGTGAAAGGTTGTTAAGTAAAACCACACTAGCCTGAGACCTCTGCTTTGCTTTTCTGCATCATAACTTGGTTTTATTAGAATGGGACTGCTATTTGCCATCATTCTATAAAACTGTGTTGTTGTTGTTGTT
>NW_006400150.1:125397-157837 GCF_000299155.1 Elephantulus edwardii
GTTCTGCCGAAAGCATCCTTGATTATAGCAACTCGAGGTTTTAATTTGTTCTTCAGTTCCTTGAGCTTAAGATATGCTGAGCGAGTTCAGCCCTTTTGATTTTCTGACTCCAACTCCTTGCACATTGCCATTTCTCTTTCTTTCTAAGAATAAAGATGTGTCTTTCTCTTTGAAATAATTATACAATTTCAAATCCATTGGTGGTCTACTCCATAGAGAGTTACCCTGAGAACCTACCAGTGACTCCACAAGAAGAAACCTAAGCAATTATAACCTCCCATTGTAATTTGCAGACTTGGGAACGTGACGGAAGGTCACTATGACTAGGAACGTACTCAAGGGCGGAGTTGTACAGCTAACCCAGAGGCTGTATGTCTCTGGTGACTGGGATCCTCCAGCAGCCCCTCAGCAGAAGTTGAGTAGTCTCCTCCTATGACTTACAGCCTTCAAAACTTGAGAGAGAGTCGCTACGAGTGAGAATCAACTTGTTCTATTAGTGATAGTGAGTTTGGGTTTTTACTCTAGAACCAAAAGAAATGTTCAGTTGCCACCTGAGAGGCTAGTGATTTCAACCTGTCACTGGTTCCATGGGAGAATGAGGTGTCGATCTGACCCATAAAGACCTTAACCTAGGAAACCCTTTGTGGCAGATGTAGATGCTCACCTGGGACCATCACACCTAGGAATAGATTAGATGGCGCACAACAGCAACATCTAGAACCAACTACAGAAAACACTGTGTGAGGAATCACATTTTTCACCGGAGCTCCTCAACTCCACAGTAACTCTCTCCACGGGTTCCCCAGACCCTTGAGTTTCCCACCTGGGTTTCATCAAGGACACCAGCCACCAAGCTCCCAACCTGACCTCCCTTTGCCAATAAAACTTAACTGACTCATGCCTCATTGTCAAACTATAAATAGAGGCTTGACATACTGATAAATTAACCCTATTAAACTTTTCACTTGCTAGTCCTCAGAGAAATGAGTGACTAAAAGAGTGATGAAAATTCTGACTGCATGACATTTTCATCAGGAAAGCCTTCCATGTTCCTTACTTTCAGTCTTGTTGTCCCTTTACATGTGTATTCCCCGTGGCTTGCTGCCAGATGCAAGGCTGGACTGTAACAGCTGTTGCAGCTGTTGTTGTTGTTGTTGTTATTGTGTGCCATTGAGTAGCCTGCAGCTCATAGTGACCCTATGTACAACAGCCCTAAACACTGCTCTATCCTGTGCCAATCTCACTGTCTCTGACACACTTGCTCCCATTACCCCAGTCACTGAATCAATCCATAAAAGTCACCCATAAAAGAAACTCATAGAGTTTCTCCCTCTCCTGCGCTGTGCCTCCACCCTCCTCAGCATGACATCCCTCTCCAAGGACTGGTCCTTCCTTATGACATGTCCGAAGTAGATCAGACAAAGCTTCAGAATCTTTGCCTCCAAGGAGCAGGCTAGATTAAGCCTCTCCAGGTTGAACCTGTTCATTTTCTTAGCAGTCCATGGTATATTCAATACTCTTCTCCAACACCACAACTCAAAGGCATCAATTCTTCCTATCCTTCCTAGTCATTGTCCAGCTCTCTGATGCATAGAAAGTGATTGCAAAGACCATGGCCTGTATCACGTGCACCTTTGTCTCCAGAGTGACACCAATGCTCTTCAGGACTTTGGAGAGGTCCCTAACATCCGATTTTCCCATCATAATACGTATAGCCCTGGTGTACAAGTTGCCATCCCGCGGTCACGTGTGGTTGCTGTGAGGCTGAACACTGTGACACGGATGTGTCAAATGCGTTAATGGTTGGCTACCCAACGCGGACTGAGAGTGGGGTGGAGCTCCCCGATTAAACAAGCGTGGAGGGAGGAGTGGCATCCACTTCCATAATAGCTTGCCTCCGGAAACCCTATGAACCTGGAGAGAGGATGAAAGGCACCCAAGCGTCGAGGACTCTCCTTCATAGGGTCGCTATGAGTCGCCTGCGACTCGATGGCACTTAACAACAACAACAATACATCTTTTAATTTCCTGGTTGCTGGTGCCAGGAGTGTTGACTGTAGATCTCTGGTAGCCTAACGGCAAGAAGCTGCACTGCAATTCCAAAGGCACGTAGTTCGAGGCCACCAGCTGCTCCGCGGGAGAAGGATGAACAATCTCTTTCCGTGCAATTAACTGCCTCTGAAAACTCGCTGGAGAGTCAGCTATGGGTGAGTTCTAACTCAGCGGTACACAACAATACAGTAACAGCTGCACGAGCCCTTAACTAACAAACTTGAACTCCTTTTGTTAATCTTGTATCGATTTTTTAATCTTGATCTCTAATTTCCAAGCTCCTCTCTTTGATTTAATATGACTTTAATGTATGTGTTACCGTTGCAGATCACCTCAAATCCTTTATGATGGGAGATTTTGTGTTAAAAAAAATAGGAATATATGTATTCATTGGGAGTTGTTTTCAAATAGTTGGGTTTTGGTGTTTACGAATCTCAAAATTAGAGCCATGAGCTCGAGTTCCTTTTAGTTAGCCATTAAATATGCTATTCCATGGACACTTCACTTCATTTGGGAGCTGTAATTTTTTTATGCTATTTATAGTGACAAAGTTGTATACTGAACTCTGAATGCCAGAGTCTCAGTTTGATTCTTGTCTGTTGTGAATGCCCCTCCATTTTCTCTTTTCTCTGTTATTTCTCTATTCTGGGCAGCAAGAGGTCATAAAAAGAAAGGCTCAAAGAGCATTCTGCAGGAGATCAACAAAGATACTTTTATATTCTTGGCAATCACTGTTGGGGGATAAAAAAACAATTTAAGAAAAAGGAAATACCATATCAAACTAATTTATTAGCTGATTAAATATCAAGATAAGGTATGACTTAAGTTTCATTAGCAGGCTAAATGCTAGCCAATGCTCCAAAACTCTTCTGTGAGGCCTGTTAATGTTCCCTAAAGTATATCTCCTTCTGTTTTCTAAAATCTATGGCTTGACCTTGAGCCCAAATCAACAAAAGTCTCCCAAGCGTCTCTCGAGCCCTCAGTGGTGAGAGCCTGACAACTGAGTGTGGGTACAACCCAGCGAGAACAGCGTGTGCTTCTCAGCTCGCCAGGAATGTCCATACCCTTAGAGAATCAAGCAGATACCTGTCCATGTTTCCTGTGGTCTTGAGGAGCTGGGAACCAGACCAAGTCACACCACATTTCAACTGCAGCAAATCATCAGCAAAACAGGCAAGTGGTAATGGTGCAATTGAAAGAAGCAGGTGGCACTTTTTTGACACCCAAGATGACATCTTGAAAACACATCTAGCAGACTAGAACATAAACAACACAGCGTTCCCATAAGCAGAGAAGGCTTGCAGCTGGCAGCTGATTCAAGCTGCCTTATTTCACATCTCTGCAGTTGGCATTGAAGTCTCCTTTGTAACCTATATGAATCAATAAATGAGACAACAAATAAATGCCCAATCCCTCTATATTCTGGAATAAAAACAGGATACAGAGACTTTAGTTTCAACGTCACATCCCCTGACTCTATGAAAATATTTTTTGCCACTGTCACGTTTACATTATTCAGCTTTGAGCTTATGCAAGAGTTGTCATAGAATCAGATTGCTTCCACTTCTCATCACATTAAAAACTTATTTCCTTGTGATTGATCTCTATGAAAATGAAGTTATTGTGTTCTTTTTTTTTTTCCTAAATATGTCACCTTTGGTTCTAAAAGCCATAAGACACAGTGGATCTTTACTCATTTTTTTATTTTAATCATCAAACTGCCTCTATTTTAAGTACAGCTATTGTGATCAATTGTATTGTCCTAGATATATCACCAATGATTCTATTGGACTTGGCATCAAAACTGAATTTTTCAGTTTTGAGAAAAGGCATTCTATGTATCAGAAATAACTCAGTGGCTTCATGACAAACTGGTGGGTAACCAGAAGGCCATCACTTGTCATACTTCCGCACACACATCATCCCGCCCCACTTCTCACACCCAAAATTTTATAGGCAAACACAGAGTCATATCTGCTAAACACAGGCTAAGAACCATCACCTTTAATACAATTTATTCGGAAATCCTAATAATAAGTCTAATTCAACCACTTCAAGACGATAACAAAAGTATTTTTTGCTAAGTTGTGTCCCCTTTCTTGATACTGTTTTCTGAATTCTTACACCATCATTAATACAACTCACTGCCTTCAAAGCTTCTTGTTTAACCTTTGGAAGGCACTCCTGTTGAATTCATTGCATATAGATTATTCTTTCACTCAATTAAGACTAAATATTTTCTGGCTTGTATTTTTTTTCTTGAAATTATGTGTTTTAAGTAACGGAACCCAAAAGGTTAGCAAGTCAAACTCATCAGTGGCAACAAGGGAGGAAAGTCCTCATAATCCAGTGCTCAGAAGTAGGAAGCTCATGGTGCATTTGTACTCTGTCACTTTGCCTGACTACGAGTCACAATCAACTCCACTCACCTAGCAACTAGTAGATCTCTTTCTTCTTTTTTTTTTCTCTAAAATGATCTACCAGGTTTTATGTAAACAAAAATGCCCAGCTCACATTGGCTTTTCCCTTTTCATCCCCGCATTGTCTTCTCTGAATATAATTTCTCTTGAATAATTCCTCATGTATTCTGTCTCCATACCTTTTCATTCTGTATGCAGAACAGGTCATCTGAAACGCTGGGCTGTACAAGGAGGAATGTGGCATCAGGATTGGTGGAAGAGTCCTCAACAACCTGCATTATGCAGATGACACAACCCTGCTTGCTGAAACTGAAGAGGACCCGAAGCGCTTGCTAAAAAGGTCAATGATAGCTTCATGGATTGAAGCTCAACATCAAGAAAACAAAGATTCTCACCACTAGGCAATTGGCAGCATCAGAATGGATGGTGAAGAGATTGAGATAGTTAACAGTTTTAGTTTATTTGGTTCCATAGTCAACACCCTTGGTAACAGCAGCCAGGAAATCAAGAGACGAATTGCATTGGGAAAGTCAGATGTGAGGAACCTCTCAAGAGTACTGAAGAGCAACGACGTCAGGCTAGAGACTAAAGTGTGCCTGATCCGGGCTATAGTCTTTGTAATTATGTGCTATGCTTTGGAGAGTTGGAGAGTGAATAGGGATGATAGAAAGATAATTGATGCCTTTGAGCTGTGGTGCTGGAGAAGAGTGTTGAATATACCGTGGGCTGCTAGGAGAACAAACAGTCCTAGAGAAGGTGAAGCCAGAATGCTCCTTGGAGTCAAGGATTCTGAAGCTTCGTCTGACAAACTTTGGGCATGTTGCAAGGAGGTCATTGGAAAGGGACATCATGTTTGGCAGAGTGGAGGGGCAGCGAAGGAGAGGAAGACCTTTGGTGAGATGGATCGATTCTGTGACTGGAGCGGTGGGAATAAGTGTGTTTGAGATGGCTAGGTTGGCACAGGATAGAACAGCATTTAGAGCTCTTGTACATAGGGTCACTATGAGTCGCAAGCGACTCGATGGCACATAACAACAACAACAATTACATAATGGATTTGTTACCTTATATTAATTGATCTCTTGGAGTCCCTTGTTGAGAATGTAGAGAAGATTAACATCATCTGACCCAGAGAGTCACTCTGGGAATGAATTGCAAGAGCATCAACATACAATTTCAGAGCCTCCACGTATTTACGTAGTTATTTTCTGTTTCTGGTCTTTCTTCAAGAGCAAAAACTATCTGAGTCATCATGTCAACACCTCACCTTCTATCATTATCTATGCACAAGCTTGGCATATATCCGCTTTTCATTGCTCTGTCGGTAGAGGGATACCCTTTGCACATACAGAATCCACAGACATGACTTTTACTGGGACCAGCATCAAGAAACTTACATAAAAGACAACACATTTGAAAGCAAGAAATTGTTTGAGCGTTGGCTGATCGTGCTCTGGTTGCTTAGGAGTTGCACTGCAGATCTAAAGGCAAGCAGTTCGAATTCACCAGCTGCTCTACAGCAGAAGGATGAGCAGTCTCCTTCTGTGCTACAGACTGCTTGTGAAAACCTGCTGGAGGGTCAGCTTTGTCACTTCTGACTAGATGACACCCCACAGCAATAACAGTTGGTTCACCTCCTTTCCACAGATTTCTCAGCGTAATGGAGAACATTTGAGAGTGGAGAAGCTGCAACCTTCGTGGTGCCCCTAAGGAGGCAGTAGTTATTATTCAATATATGGACCTGATTTACAAACCGTCAGCTAAAACAAAAGTGGACTGAGGAGTGAGACGTGGAACTTATGGTGTATCGAATGCTTTGCACAGAAAATAAATTCTAAATAAAAAATTGTTTCCTGAGAGTCAAATCATTAATATGGAAAGTTAAAGAAGTTTCCATTGTAAAATTCATTTCTTAAAAGAAAAGTTTATCACTGTCATTAAATATAGCATTTCTGTCTTCTTGAAGTCTTCAACACACACACACACACACACACACACACACATCCTACCACCACCACCACCACTAATATAACCGTGTACACTCTACTCTTTATATACAAAGCAGATATTCTAAGTGGAAAAGTCCAAAAACTCACTGCCATTATAAAAGGAAGAAATTACTTCTGCCCCCACACCCAAGCTGTTGGTGGATTCAAACTGTTTACCTTCAAGTTGGCAGCCCAATACTTAACCCGCTGCGGCACCAGAACTCCTTATTCTGGGTGAAAGGCGCTTTAATTGCGTGATTTACAGCTTTTAAGACTTTAAAAATCAAGCGTTTCTACAGCGCCACCTTGTGGCAGCCAGCCTTTTCAAATTCATGAGTCGTTTTCGCGAACCCCATTCCTGGCTCTTATTTTTTAAGCTTTCTTTTTTTTTCAGTTCATGAATCATTTCTCGACGTTAAAGTTACTAACAAAGATAAGGATTTTTATCAAAACCAAAAGGCTGATTTTTTTAAAAACCAACCCCCAAAAAAGCCTGAAGAACAATAGAACATGTTCATTTAAAAATAAACTACTAGACTTGGGCAAAAAAAGTGTAGATAAGAATCAGAGGTTTGTTAAGAAGAATCAAAATGAAGAAAGGCAGGAATTTCACAGTGACTTTAAAGGGAAAGCTGGCCTGAGGTAGGGCATCTGGGCTGGAATTTTCCCTGCATTTCACATCTATTTTCTGCCCTGTTGTGAGGCTGAGAGGCAGGCAGAACAGGGAACAAGTACTTTGCAGCACAAACAATGGCATATTAAAGGCATTGATATTCTCCTCACAGCAGCAGGAACCATAGCCAGGTGCTGAAGGAATTGGTTGTTTATGAAGAAATAATCAAATATTCCTTCCTTCCTCCTCATTTCCGCTGCTTCTCACACAACCACCAGCCGCCCCCTCCCCAGGGATCAGAATGATATTCTGAGAAAATAGTAATAAATTTATGATTCCCCCTACCCACTTCCAACTAGGCCAACTGCAATGCTTCAGACATTAAGTAGATAACCTATACCTACTAACATGCATTGGGCCTTTGATCATCAACTCAAAGTTTTAAAAAAATAAACTATTTTTTTGCTGTCCAGTAAGAACTGACTCATAGCCAACCCTCCAGTGAGTTTTACAGAGGCTAGAAATCAAAAGGGAAAGGATGGTCGTCTGTCTTCCACAGAATGGAGGTCTGGTGGATTCAAACCACCTGAGAGATACCATCTTTGGGTTAGAAGGGCAACTCTCTACCCACCAGGCGACGAGAGCTCCCTTATTTTAGGATTGAAACCAGCCATAAATCCTCCAAAAGCCCACTCACTGTTTGAAAGGCCTTGTCTCTTTCTAAACAAACCATAATGTGGATTCAGGAGGTAAAAAATGAAGGGATAGGAGTAGCCAGCAGACTGGAAAGAGATGGTCAGAAAATACCTACTCCTGAGTCTAAGAACACTTCTAGGTAGCAGCCTTCTCCAATAACCTCTCCAAAGAGGTCCCTGGGGAAGGTGACTTCCTCATTTGAAGGTCATTTTTTGCAAAAGCCCACGTGCACACACACAGGAGCAAGCCACCAGCCAACTGGCATAAGGAGACGGTTTCTCACCCAAGTCCCTTGAACTGACGTATGGAAAAGAACTATATCTTCTAGGACTTCAGACTTAGGGGCAGAGCCCACAGGTGAGGTATAAACTGGGATGGTCAAGTTTTATGGAAGACGAAATTGGAGGGATGGGGGGGGAGTGGTTTTCATCTATTGGCAATTTTGGTCACAGGAGCAACAGATTTTCACTGGGATAACATTATAGAAGGTAAAACAGTGTATGAGGGCAGGGCATGTATTTGACTATGGAGAGGATGTGATGGCTGCAGCGCAGCCACCACAGGAAGCGCCGATGGGAGAGGAGCTCATCAGGACCTGGCGGAGGGCCCCCTGAGCGTGGGCCCTGGAGACCAGCCAAGCCGGACACGCATTCCAGCTGACCTTTCCAGGTCTAGTTGACTCTCAACCAGACTGTGAAGACTCTGACCGACATCTGAATTCCTGTTCCTTCCTGGTGACCCTGCAGTACTTTCCAGTAAGTTCTCCCTTGGTACAATTGTTTCTTTATCTGCACAGGAAGGGGATTTGTGATTCCTTCTGGAAGCCTGAGCGCTCGGGGTGCCAGGCTCACATTTGAGCACACATTGAGCTGGAAGAAAGCCTAGTCAGTCATGTGGGGGCCGTGATGCAACAGCTCAGCTCAGCACCAGGCTGGGTGGTAGCTTTAACTCTCTACTACTCAACAGTATTTTCACTGTACTAAGCAGAAATTACCATGACTTCAGTGTTTTAAGAGATTGACAAAGTACTGCTCAGAAGCCACGTGGTGTATACCACTTGTTTTTGTCAATAAAGCTTTATTAGATCACAGCTACAGTCATTCATTGAAGTGACTTCTTTCCTGAATGGAGCACGACTTTTATTTCCTTGACAGATATTATCTTGGCTGTTGATAGTCGATCCCAGTAAAATGAAAATCACTGACAGTGTCAATCTTTTCTCCATCAATCACAATGTTGCCTATTGGACCAGTGGTGAGGATTTTTGTTTTCATTACATTGATTTGTAATCCTTTACCATGGCTGTAGTTTTTTGACCTTCGTCAATAAGAGCCTCAAGTCATCTTCACTTTCTGCAAGCAAGGTTGTAACAACTGCATAATACAGGTTCCTGATGAGTCTTCCTCCAATCCTGATACCACATTCTTCTTATATACTCCAGCTTCTCAAGTAATAGAGCAAGGTTCAGATCTACTGTTCAAAGGGTCTCTATGAGTCATAGTCGACTGGATGGCACCGAGCAGCAACAACAACAACCTGGATTCTTTCAGCAATCAATGATAACACAATATTAGCCTGTTGACCCTCTATGAAAGAATTCCAGGTTTGATTCCCAACTGGTGCACAGCATGTTCAGACACCACTTAGCTATCAGTGTGGGCTTGCATGTTGTTATAATCAAGTTCCAGGCTAAGATAGACTAGACAGAAAGGCCTAGCACACAATATGGCAGGTGGACAGTGGGATGGGAAAAGGAAATGGGAAAGATCCGATGTGAAAAACAGTGTATACAAACTTTGTAATTAAACCAGTATAAAATAAAATTTTATTTTAAAAAAATAACCAATGAAAATTATAGATAACAATAGTCCAACTAGCAACTGACCATGTCAGAATGTTTGTTTGTGCGTGGAGTCACCATGAGTTGGGAGTCAGCAGTAGCCAATAACAACAGCACTGGCTGCTTTCACAAAACAAGAGCTGCAACAGAGACTGCCTAATGGAAGTTATTTATTGTCTGGCCCTTTATAAAAAATATGATGTCAGGTTAAAAACTGAGGCATTCCTGATACATTCCTGATACAAGGCATGGATGGCCAAGAGAACTAACAGATATATCTTGCAGAGGGTGCAGCTGAAGTGCTTTTTGGAGGCACGAATGATGAGGCTTCGCCTCACATACTTTGGGCATGTTGCTAGGAGGGGCTATTCCTTGGAGAGGGACATGATGTTGGGAATGGTGGAGGGTCGGTGAAGAAAAGGAAGACCTTCAACCAGGTGGATTGACACAGTAACTGCTGCAATGGGCTGTTGTGTGTCAGGAAGTATGAGGATGGTGCAGGATAGACCAGGGTTTAGATCTTTTGTTCATAGGGTCACTATGAGTCATGCTCAACTCGACAGCACCAAACAACAACAACTTTTCTCTTTGTAACTCAACAAACACAGTGTTCAAAGTGATAATATTGAAACCTGGTGATTATAGAGAAAGAAGCACAGATACACACACACACGCACACACACACCAGAACAAACCACTAGCATGAGCACAGGGTTTCACACCCAAGCTCTTTGCACTGACCTATGGGAAAGATCTGTCTTCTCAGCCCTCACCACTTGCTCAAAGAAAGCTGCTCGTGTCTGGGGCCCCACCATCTGTAAAGCTGTGATCAAAACATCACAGCTACTATTCAAGACACAGCTGTGGAGTCAAGAAGTGTTTTTACAAAACTAAGCAATTGTCTGAATCTGTCTCCTAACTGAAGAAAGGAGGAGGCCTGATTCACACAACATTTCATACTTTATAGCACAATTACGTATAATATAGTGACTGCTAGCCTATTCATTCATATTCCCTGCCATCTTTATTTAGTGTCTACTTTATAAGACTTGTAAATAGTTTTCAAACATCTATCTAAGGAACACTTAACAGAGTGAAACTGACTTGAAATCAAGGCTCAGTCTTCATCTGGGCTTTCCCTAAAAAAAGCAGAGCCTGAGACAACATAGTTTATTTAGGGAGGTTTCCAGGCAATAAGAAGTGATTGTAAGGAATATATTACAAGACAGACAGAACAGAAGGAAAGAAAGATGATCTACCACTATCACCCATCCTTGGAGAGGGACATGATGCAAGAAAAGGTGGAGGGTCAGCAAAGGAGAGGAAGACCCTCAACCAGGTGGATTGACTCAGTGACTGCTGCAATGGGCTCTTGTGTGTCAGGAAGTATGAGGATGGCACAGAATAGACCAGAGTTTAGATCTTTTGTTCATAGGGTTGCTATGAGTTGTACTCAACTCGACAGCACATAACAACCACCACCCATTGCCGTCAAGTGGATTGTGACTCACAGCTATCCTATATGATGGATTAGAATAGCCCCAATAGATTTCCAAGGTGATAAATTTTAATGCAAACAGTCTACAGCAGCCTACTGCTGCAGAGCAGCTGGTGAGTTCAAACTGTCAACCTTTGCTTAGCAGCCCAACCTTTAGCCCACTATGCTACCAGAGCTCCTGAAGACAGTCCAAGATTCATTTAGTGAGCTGTTTACTGTTCTGGGAAATGGAGACTCCATCCCTCTGCAATCATCTGAGTTGCTGTGTAAAATTAGTCTCTAATGTGTCTCCCCGAGAGAAGCAAGAAGGAAGGATTTGCCTATCAACTCTCATGGTTGCCCTAGGACATTATCATTTACTCCCATTTCCAGCTTTGCCATGGGCAGAATGAGCAGAAGACCAGAAACCCCAAAAAAGAAGGTGGCCCAGGTCAAAAATCTGGCAGGTCACAATTGTACTTCTCCAGGTGGCCCAGCCATGGGTGCTGTCAACAGTGGGGAAAGGGGGTGAAGGGCACACAAAATGTTCCACAAAGTGTGCGATGCTTAAATTGTACTCCTTCACAACCCCAGTTAGGTGATGGCTCTGACAACACTGCTTCATCCAACTTCATGGGAGTCACCAGCCAGCACATGAGAAGCACCTGAGATAGAAAAGGATCAGGACAAACCGTGGGCTAAAGGAAAATTTTAAAGGAGTTTTATTGCTGCTTTTTTCAGCTGAATCAGTCAGCCTCCAGCTCACACGTCCTCCTTACCCAGCAGGTTTGTAAATAAATCCTTTTAACAAATCAGATCAACACCATCATACCGATTTTATGTCAGTTGGTTAGATATCAATGAATAGACATCAAGATAAAGAAAGTTTTTAAAAAGAGATTGATGTCTGAATGATGTTTCAAAAGATCAATAGAAATTTACCAGGCAGCAAAGCAGAAAGAGTGAATTGCCTATATGTCAATATGGAAATTGAGTAAATAAGAATGGATCCAGAAAATACATGGACTTTAGAAAGCAAAATGGAAATAAATGTGGGGGAATAGGTCTCCAGAGAACTGAAACAGCAGGCTTGGTGCGCATCATAAGCCTATTTGATATCTTACCCTTTGTCGTATCCATCACATGGAAAGACTTTAAAGAAGGCATAGTTTCATTTGCTTTTAGGAAAGGTACCTCTGCTAACATTATGGAAGAACATTTATTTACATTATCACAAAGGAATTTCAGAGGTAAATTAAGGTTTGTGATGATCTCAAGATTAAAACAGTTCAGCTCTGTCAACATTTCATTTCATGGGACACACAAGAACCTGTTTTGCTAGAAATGTACACATAACATTAAGGCTAAATGCAACACAACACAAAATGAAAACCATCGCAAGGCTTTTCAAAAGAGGCTGGCCTGTCAGAGGAAGGCTGTTACTTATTACTCTGGGTTCATAAAGTTTTACATTACAGGTCGAGAAGTAGTGTAAGCTATTGGTCACCTCTCTGACTCTTGACTTCTATAAGACAACAGGATAATTCAGTAAGACTAATTCCAGGGCCCTGACCAGAAATGTAGATTTTATTTTCTTTTTTCTCATCCTGTTTGAGGGGGGGGAAAAAATCAGTCCTTTAGCTTACAACCAATTAACAAAAAGTTTACTTTCTCATCATAAATTCAGCAAAGTAATTCTAAGACACTGTCTCCTATTTTGTGTGTCAAATACAAGGCAGAGCAAGCACATCAATGCTGAAAGATGAGAAAGATTTGATATTGTGACTCAAGAAGGAAGGCACAGGCAGAAGACACACTTCCTTTGGAAGATCAAAGGACTTCCTTTGCTTCCTTGTCTCTATCTTTTAGAGGTAAATATCCTATTTTTCCCTTGGCCAGGCCATTCACCATTATTGATGCTGATGTTGATGTGAGGTGACTGGGAAAATCAGCCATTTCTAAAATGGTGACCTGTAGGCCTAAATTCAAGCTCTTCCCCGTCCTCTAGCCCAGGTTTTCTCCCACTTTAGTGCCTGGGTCCCCTCGGAAGTCTAGAGAGCCTGAGGTTTTCAGTTCCAAGTAATATGTTTAAATGCTTAAAATGGTATTTAAATATATGTAAATATTAAAATATAAGTACCAAAATGTTGCAGAACAACGTTTGTGATGTACTAATATTTACTGTTTGATCAATGCATTGAGTATCAGATATAATGGCCAGTCTAGTTAACTAGCACGATTTTATATCTTAAAGATTGTAAATGATACTTTAAAAATACCTGCAGTTCCTTTGGTGTGATATGAAAATACCAGTCACTTCTTTTTTAAAAAACTCCTCTAAGCTATTAATACCACTGTTTGTTTATCCAGCAACTGTAAATTATACAGGAGGAGATTGCTCATCTTGCTACTTTGCAGGAGCTGTGGGATTCAAACCTTGTGTTCCTGCCTTTGACTCCCTTTCCTAGAAAAAGCCATTGTAATTTCAAAAAATTCCTTAGAGTCCATATGATAATATTTCAGATTTTTACTCAACAAATGGAAAATATGACTAGTAAGTAAAGGCTACAATGAATTGGTGGCATTTTGAAGTATTTGTACTTTATGCATTATAACTCCAACAAGTATGGTAGACTTAAAGCAATGTCCACATACTCATATGTGTAAGATCTTTTATTTATTAAATATTGTCAATACAGCAAGCACAAATGATTTGGAGAGATATTTTGCCTTTTCCGTTTGTTTTTAAATGATAAATAAGTTTTGAAAGGAATATATTGCAAAATCTAAATTATTCTCTTTTGTTGCTCTGTATATCTTCAAACAAATTATTTAACTCTGTTTTCTCATCTATATAGTGGGCATTAAATTTTTATTGACTTCATAATATTACTGTGAAAACTAGAATGAAATAAAAGCTGTGCTTTCCAAACTTTGAGTGATAAACCATTTAACAGAATATAAAACAAAATTTTTTGTTGTTGCTAGAAGTTAGCTAGTTGATTATGAATCATAACAACCCTATGAACAAAATATTGAAAACTTGTCCTATTTCATGCCATCTTCAAAATCCTCACCAAGCTCAAGTCAACCCTTCATATATCTTAATTAGCAACATTTTATTGAAATAGAGTAAATAGGAAACAAAACATAAATTGTATGTTTTGCTGTTTTGTAAAATTATATATATATCTCTTGGTCCTGCTTTATGATGTAATTTTTTATTCTAAGTCAGAAAAAAACAGAACCTTTATTATTAATTGAAACTCAACTTCAAGAAAACAAAGATTCTCACCACTGGGTCAATTGGTAGCATCATGATGGATGGTGAAGAGACTGAGATTGCTGACAGCTTTAATTGCTTAGCTCCACAATCAACACTCTTGGTATTAGAAACCAGTAAATTAAAAGATAAATTGCACTGAGAGAGTCTGCTGTCAGAGACCTTTCCAAAGTACTGAAGAACAATGATGTTAGTTTTGAGACTAAGGTGCACCTGATACAGTACTGAAGAGTAATGATGCTAGTTTCGAGACTAAGGTGTACCTGATACAGGCCATAGTCTTTGCAGTTACTTGCTATTCATCAGAAACCTGGACAATGACTAGGGATGATAGAAGGAGAACTGATGTCTCTGAGCTGTGACACTGGACAAGAGTATTGAATATACCATGGATTGCTAGGAGAACAAACAGGTTTGTCCTAGAGAGGGTGACACCAGGCTGCTCCTTGAAGGCAAAGATTCTGAAGCCTCATCTGACTACTTTGGACATGTTTCAAGGTAGGACCAGTCCTTGGAGAGGGAAATCATGCTTGGGAGGTGGAGGGACAGCCAAAGAGAGGAAGACCAGACCCTCAATGAGATGGACTGATTCAATGACTGGGATAATAATAATAAGGTTGCCACAGCATAGAGTAGGGTTTAGGGCTGTTGTACATAGGGTCATTATGAGTCACAGGTGACTCGACAGCACAAAACAACAAGTCATAAAAGGGCAATTTCAGAATCTTTTGTGATTTCTTTTGATATTTCTCTCCTGTCTTTTTGATGATCTTTTGCTGTCTTCACTTGACATACTTGATGTCATTTCACAGCTCATCTGTTTGATGTTTAAAGAGTCATTAACATTCATTGTATTAAATATATTCCTGAGATGGTTTTAAACTCACGTATAATATACTCAAGGATATATTTTGACTACTGGGGACTTGTTTTCATTTTCTTCCATTCCAACTGATCTTGCATATATATAATTGATGATCTACTTCTTGGTGACCCTTAGCCTTTTTCTCCATGATGATATTGAACTTCTCCACCATCCTTTTCTATACAGATAGTCTATTTTCCTCCTTATATATTCTATTAGTGAGGTTGACATAATTATCAATCTTTTATGTTGTAGAACAAAATTAAAATTTTGTGGAAAATAACTCAAAAACAGTTGCAACCATGTCCCAATAGGGAACTGCCAGAAATGTAAGCAAAATCAGGAGAGGACCTGAAAGGAATGCTGATGTTAGATGAATCTTAGCTAAAAACATAAAATAGTCAAAAGATGTTTACCTGTGTTTTATTGACGATGTGAAGACATTCAACATTTTGTATCATAACAAATGGTGAATAATATTGCAAATAATGGGAATTCTGGACCACGTAAGGGTGCTCATGCATATTATGAGCATATCAAATTACTGAGAGGAGTAGTGATGTCAGTTTGAGACTCTTCATAGGGTTCCTATGAGTCATAGTCAACTGGATGGCACCGAGCAGCAGCAACAACAACCTGGCTTCTTTTAGGAATTAATGATAACACAATATTAGAAGGTTCACCTTCTATGAAGGAATTCCAGGTTTCATATACGTATCAAGGGGCACAAGGGAATAGTGTATGGCTTAAAATCAGGAAAATATGTGTCAGAATTATATCCTTTTATCATACTTATTCAATCCATATGCTGAGCAAATAATTCAAAAAACTGGACCAAATGAAGAATGTAACATCAGAGTTGAGGAAAGCTTATCAACATCCTACTCAAGAAAACAAGGATTCTTGCCACTAGAATAGGCAGCATCATGATGAATAGACAGGAGACTGAAACTGTCAACAGCTTCATCTTGTTTGGATCGGATCCCTTGGCACCAGAGGTCAGGAAATAAGGATACACATTGCACTGGTAAAATCTGCAGTTACGGACCACTCCAAGTTATTGAGGAGTAATGATGTCAGTTTGAGGACTAAAGTGTGTTTGATTCAGGCCATAATCTTTCCATTTATGTGCTATACATCTGAGAGTTGGACAATGAATAAGGATGACAGCAAAAGAAATGATGGCTTCGAGACATGGTGTTGGAGAAGAGCACTGAACATTCCATGGACGACCAAGAGAACAAACATATATTTATTGGAGAGGGTACAGCTGGAGTGCTCTTTAGAGGCAAGAATAATGAGGTTTTCACCTCACATACTTTGGGCATGTTGCTAGGAGGGGCTATTCCTTGGAGAAGGACATGATGCTGGGAAGGGTGGAGGGGTTTGCAAAGGAGAAGGAGAATGAGGAAGACTCTCAATTAGGTAGATAGTCATGATGACAGCTGCAATGGGCTCGTGTGTGTCAGGAAGTGTGAGGATGGCACAGGATATACCAGGTTTAGATCTTTTGTTCATAGGGTTGCTATAAGTGGTATTTGACTTGATAGCACCTAACAACAGCAACAACAAAATATTTAAGATATGGAACTTTGCTTGTTGAAAATTAAAAATATTTGAAGCACTTACTGGTGAACATTAAGGATTAAAACCTTTACTATGGATTATACCTTAAAACAAAAAGAGAAAAAAAATCCTTTCTACTGCTCATGATAAGAAAGCTCATGGTACATGACAGAAAAAAGATTGATGTTGTCAGTTATTTCATCTTACATGTATCCACAATCAATTCTCATAGAAACAACAGTCACAAAAACACTTTGTCACTGGACAAAATGGCTGCAAAAGACTTCTTTAATGAAAAGCAAAGATGTCACTTTGAGGACTAAAATGAACCTAATCCCAGTCAAGTTATTTTTAATTGCCTTGTATGTAAGCAAAAGCTGGGTAATGAATGAGGAACACTGAAGAAGTCGTGTCTTTGAATGATGCCAGTGAAGCTAAGTGATGTTTACTTAGTATATTAAATACACCATTGACTAGCAGGAAATGAATAAATCTATCCTGGAAGGGGTAGAAGTACATCAAGAATATTCTTTTGAAGCAAGGATGGAGAGACTTTATCTCACATACTTTAGACGTGTGGCTAGAAGGTGGAGAAAGACATTATGTTTGATAAAATAATTGGGTCAGGAGGAAAAAAAGGGAGACCCTCAGTGGGAAAAATCGATATAGTGGCTATAGCAATGGTCTCAAACATGACAATGACTGCAAGGATAGCATCCAATCAAGTTATGTTCTATTTGTTATACATAGGATCACTAAGTTTTAGAAGTGACTCAATAACAAATCACTTAAAAAAAGGGGAAAGAAACCCTTGAAAAATACTAAAATAAAATAGATGATACATGTAGTAAAATGCTTAGTATAAAAAAAGCTATTGTTTTTAATCCCATGTTGTTCCTGGTTGGCTCCTCCCAGGGTCTTGGGAAGTTCTTCTTGCCAGAAGGAGCATGGTGGTGTGAGCGCAGGAATCGTGGCAAGCTTTTGGAGTCGACTGCTTTTCCGGGCATGTGTTTGTTAAGTGCAGGTTTGCTCTGTCCCCAGGAGCGAGACTAGCCAGCCTGGGCCTAGGGTTTGAACCAGGAGGTGGCCTTAAGCCAAAAGGGCCCTCGGGCCTGTGGTCCTCAGCCAGGTTCAAATAGTTTTCCTGTCAAACGTTCTTCTAGGAGGTATAGCACTGGTCTGTGCATTGCTGTACAGAGGTAACTCGTGGTTGCTGTGATGCTGAAGACTGACAGTGATGTGACAATCGTGGTAATGGGCACCCATGGTGGACAGTGTTGGTTGGAGCTTCCCGACTAAATCAAGCCTGAAAGCAGGAGCAGCATCCACTTCCGAAATGGCTTACCTCCAGAAACTCTATGTACGAACAGTGTTCAGGCCGTTCATTCATAGGGTCGCTATGAGTCGTCTACAACTCGACAGCACCAAACAACAACAACGTTGTTATTAATAATAGCAAACTATTGGTACCCCTAGCTTCAGAGTTACAACTCAGGAACCACTCCCCTAAAGAAGTCACGTAGTTACATGGCTTCCCAGGAAGGGGAATCACAGACATTTTCAACATTCTGAAATTTTACAAGAGGGAACTCTGGTTTCCTAGTTTGTAGGGAATTTTGCTGTTATGCCAAAGGCCACTAAACCATGGTGGTTTTAATCCACCAGCAACTCCAAGGCAGAAGATGGAAAATCTCTTTCTGGTACAGTTTACAACCTGGGAATCTAGGAGTTGGGGTGCATCAGAACTGACTCTAGGGCCTGGAGATTTTTGTTTAATCTTGCAAGAGAGAATGAGATCAAACCATAGCATAGAGAGGAAAGAGAATAAAAGAGTAAGTCTAAAGAAATAGGACAAAGTTCTATTTAGCTTGTCTCAAGAAACAATTTGAATGCCATCTCTGTTATTTAGTGACCATGAACTCTTGTGTTATCTACTGAGTTATTTAATTGGTCTGGGTAAGAGTTAAATTCCCTAAAAGTGTGGATAATAACAGTACCTGTTGTTGTTGTGTATCATTGAATCAGAACCAATTCAGAGCTCACCCTCCTCTAGGTTTTCAGGGAAGTTAACAAGATGGGAGGATATTGCCCATCTTTCTCAAATGGAGCAGCTGGCAGTTTTGAACCACATATCTTTGGGTTGCAGCATAACTCCTTCCACTAAGCTACCAGACTTCTTGCAATTATTGTAAATATGTCACTTAGATATGGGAAGTATTTATTATGCTTGGTATATGGTGTGTTTAAAAGGATTTATTGTTCAAAATGGCTTTGCTATTCATTGACTTCAACTTTGCCACATGGATAGGTGGTTGTTGTTGCTGTTATTGTTGCTTTGTGCCAACAAGTTAACTGTAACTCATAGGAAACCTATGAACAGTAGCTCTGAAACTTGCTCTATCCTGAGCCAATCTCACTGTCTCCGATATGCCTGCCCCTATCACTCCAATCACTGTGTCAATCCATCTCATCCAGGGACCCAGGATCTTCCTCTCATGCACTGACCCTCCATCCTTCCAAGTATGATGTGTTTCTCCAAGGACTAGTCCCTCCAGGCAACATGCCCAAAGTGTGTGAGACGGAGGTGGGAACACGTAAATAAGCTACATTAGTCTGTCCACAGGGAATTGACTGGTATTGCCATTTCACTAGGTTTGAATGTAATGGCTGAAGAATAAGAAATTGTGAATCTCAACATCAATTAGGAAGAAGAGTCAGCATGCACCCTCCGGGGCAAGAGATTCCTGTGCAAACAGGACAGGGATTTACACAAGAATAATAGATGCCTCAGCAGAGAACCAAAGACCAACATGAAACAGGACTGACTTGGGATTGCAGCCCCAAGGAGCCAGAACCAGAAACCCTCACTTGAGCATTCTGGAGGATTGAGGGAAGACACCAGAGCTGACAGGCTAAGAGAACTTTGCAACTCTAACCTACACTATGACACTGAAGGCCAAGGAGCCTGAAACCACATTTGAGAAGCTTGCTGAACTGAGGAACTGGGTCCTGCTTCCAACCTGAGTTAAATCCTGCTAACTTACCTAATAAACTCCATAACCATGAGTATGGCTCTGTGAAACTGACATGGTAATTACAATGGATTTCAGACCTAGTAGAGCCATAAAATTGGTGTTAGAATTAGGGGTGTAGGAGTGGCATACACTTCCTAAACAACATGCCTCCGGAAATACTATGAACTTTGATAAATGCCGATAATTCTAGAGGGGCTTCAGGCCTTTTTATCATATGTTTTCTATGGGTCTTGCTTGACTCAAAGGCAATCAACAATAACAACAGATGAAAGACTATGTCTGACATTAGAGGAATTGGTTTTATACTGTGAATGATGTTGATGAGGACAGTTCCCTTTGTGGAGTTACTAGAAGTCAGATTCAGCCTTCTCCACATTACCTACACTCATTTTATATATGATAAACATTTAATGAATGTTAACTGTTCGTTGTTTCGGTTGCTTTTATAATAATTACAGCAAGCATAGACAGACCTGTAATAAAGACTATTTTTCTACTTCCTCTCTTCATTTCAAATGATTTTCATTTCTGTTGCTATTCCTGAAGCAAGGCAACCAAATAAAAGCCTGCAACCAACTTTATTTTTGTTGTTGCTGTGTACCATAGAGTTGGAACTGACCCATAATTGACTCTCCCCGGGGGGTTTAAAGGCAGTTAATCACACAGGAGGAAATACCCATTTTCCCAAAGAACAGCTGGTGGTCTCAAACCACTTGCCTTCAGGATTGTAGCATAGCTTCTTGCCACTAGTCCACCAGAGCTCCCTACTTTAAAGAGTATTTTATCCATATTATTTCTTTCTCTAAGCCTTTTGTTCATAAGGTCGCTATGAGTCGTGCTTGACTTGAAAGCAATCAACAACAACAATATTTAACTTACCTTCCAGGGACTTTCCCCCCTCTCTCTTATCTGGCAGAAATCATTGTGTTTAAATGCTAACCACATGCTGAAATTTCATCATGGAATCTGTAAGTACATGGCTTACTTTTTGAATGTACTATCTTGCTTCCCGTGTGACGATATTGTATAGAACTGTCATGATTCCTGGAAAGAGCTGTTGATCTTTTCTCTTATTTACAGGCATATTGGTTCATGCATTCAGTCTTGTATTTGACACACCAGCACACTGTTCCCTGACTAGCTCGGGAGCCCCCTGGCTGGAAACAGGCTTTGTGGATTCCTGCTGAGTTCTTAAATCACATCTCCCTCTTGTCAAGTCATGCAGCAAGTAAACAGTTGAACAGCTTAGACCTAGAGATCAGAGAAAATCATGTACTCCTGGAGAACTGCATGTCTTCCTTGCTCTGGAAACAGCTCTTAGAACTGTGAGTCAACAACTATCCTTTGACTGATTGACTGTCTTGATTTCAAAGGCACACCAGCTAAAAGGGGTTTAGAATACCAACCATGCACCAGCCAAAATCCCTGCAGCCAGAGTCTCCTGTAAGTTTCCACAAGCACATTTCCCTGCTTCAAAGAAAAGAGACTGTCTGAATGAATGAAAATCCAAAATCTCTGTAAATGTTCATGAAAAGTAATAAAATAATTTTTTTTTAAAAAGAGACTCTCTAGGGATTGAGCAAACCGCTAGGAAAATGAACAAGAAAAGCCAAATGCAGAGCCAAAGGAATTGGAACATAGCCTAGAGGGTTTGTCTCAGCTTTTTAATATGATATGGAAGTAGAAAGAGTTGTTGTTGTTGTTGTTGTTGTTGTTGTTGTTGTGTGCTGTCAAGTCAAAAACATCCATATAGTCACATCCTAAACTCAGTAACTGTCCATATTTTATCATATTTGTTTTATCCATCACTTACTTATTTGAGAGTGAGAGTGTGTGTGTGTGTGTGTGTGTGTGTGTGTGTTTGCATGCATGCACATGCATTTACTTAACCACTTGGAAGTAAATAGCAGATATCATGGCACTTTACCTTTTAAATATTTCAGCATGCATCTGGTAAGAATAAGCATATACTTTACATAAGCTTAATATCATTACCATAACTAAGAAAATAAAGAGTCATTCCATAACATCATCAAATGTTAGGTTACATTCTACTTCCCTTCATTATTCCAAGAGTCTTTTTTTGCAGCTGCTCTTCTTTGAATTATGATCCAGTAAGAATCATTGTGCTTAATTGCTTTATATCTTTAAAAAATCATTTTTTCCTCCAGCTAATTCCACCTCATAGAGATTCCTGTTTGTATTATATGTTATTTTTATGTATTGTCAAGTCAGAACCAACTCATAGCTGAACCTCCAGCGGATTTTCTTTCTCCTGTGGAGCAGCTGCTGGATTCTAATCATGTGCCTTTGGAATGGTGCAACTCCTTACTACTAAACCACCATGTTGTTGCGGTGTGTCATCAAGTTGGAGCTGACTCATAGCTGACCCTCCAGCATGTTTTCAGAGGAGGTAAATTACATGGGAGGATATTTCTCATACTTCTCAAATGAAACAGCTGCTAGATTCAAACCACATACCTTTAGGGTTGCAGCACAACTTCTTACAACTAGGCCACCATATATACTCTTCATTTTCTGTAGTATCTTAGACATACACACATACACACATACCCTTAATTTTTACGTATGCATTCCACTAACTCTTCAAAAGGATTCCCTGATAGAAATGATTCATCCACAGGATATTATCTGAAAGCTTAGTGGTTGGGGTCATCCAGAGGCACCTTTGAAGAAAGGCTGGGAAATCTACTTCTGAAAAACTAATCACTGAAAATTCTATGAGAATGAGAACTGTTCTAGTCTGACACTCACAGAATTTCCATTCATAAAAGTTGATTCAGCAGCAATTATTTTTTTTATATATCAAGAACCTGTTGTCCAAGTGGAGAAAGGGAATAGAGAATGTTTTAAAAGCAGGAAGGGTGTGAATCAGGGATGCGTCATTTCTCCATACCTATCAATCTGTTTGCTGAGCAAATAATTCATGAACCTGGACTCTGGAAAGAGGAATGTGGCATCAGGATCAGAGGAGGACTCATCAACAATCTTCATTATGCAGGTGATACAACTTTGCTCGCTGAAGGTTAGGAGGACTTGAAACACATGCTGCAGAATATGAAGGCCCATAGCCTTTAGTATAAACTACATTTCAAAATAAAGAAAACAAAGGTCTTCACCACTAGGCCAAAAGGCAACATTGTGATAGATGGAGAAAGAGCTGAATTTTTCAATTATTTCACCTTGCTTGAGTCAATAATCAACATCCTTGGTACTAGTAGTAAGGAGATCAGGAGAAGTACTGCATTGGACAAGTATATTGTCAGAGACCTCCCCCAAACAGTAGAGAGCAATGATGTCAGTTTGAAGACCAAGGTGCACCTGATTCAGGTCATGATCTTTTCCATCATTTGCTATATATACATCTTAGGACCAGAAAATGACTAAGGATGACATTAAAATTTATTTTGGTATTGGAGAAGAGTGCTGAAGATCCCATGGAGTGCCAAAAGAATAGATACGTTGGGGAAAGTGCAGCCAGAGTGTGCCTTGGAGACAAAGATGGTGAAGCTTCATCTCTCATACTTTGGACATGTTTCTAGGAAAGGCCATTTCTTGGAGAGGGACATCATGCTTGGAAAGATGGAGGGTCAGTGAAGGAGAGGCAGACTCTATGAGATGAACTGATGCAGTGATTGCAGCAATGGGATCAAGTGTGTCAGTGATAAGGAGAATGACAGAGCAATCTATTGTTCATAGAGTCATTATGAATTGTACTTGGCTCAATGGCAACTAAGATGAGTATGTGTGGAGACTCTCAGACAGAAAAAAATCTCATTAGAGAAAAATAGAAAAATCATATTGTGTGGTTAGACATGAAATGCAGGGAGAGAAAGATTCTGAGTGAGGTTGATGACACAGGACTGTGTCAGAGCGCTCAGGACCTGAGTGTGCTGGTTATAATCCATGAGATCCAGATGTTATCAAACTTTGAGTTCGAAACCTCTAAGTTGGTTGTTAGTAGAAACATGCGTGAAGTATGGGGAAAAAATGCTTCACGATCCTTGCCTCCAAGAAGCACTCTGGCTGCACATTTTCCGAGTTATATCTGTTTAATTTTTTTGGTAGTTCATGGAATAGTCAGTACTCTCCTTCAATGCCACACTCAAAGGCACTGACTCTTCTTCTGTCATCCTTATTCATTGTCCAGCTCTCAGACCATGACCTTGATCCAGGCACATTTTAGTCTTCAATCTGACATCATTGCTCTTCAGCATCCTGAACATGTCCCTACAGCGGACTTGCCCAATGCTGTAATCATGGTTCCTTTCCATATATGGAGCCCTAGACTTGCTGTCACAGTCAGAACAACTCTATCATTACTGGTCAGAGTAGCAGGTTAGAACTATCCTGTGAAGGCTGACACATGTCTTTACTATCTCCTGTCCCAGCACTGAGACTGACTCTGTTATTGTTGTTGCTGTTGTTCTTGTTAAGTGCTGTCAAGTCATAGACAACTCATAGCGACCCTATGAACAAAAGACCTGAACACTTGTATAGCATTCATCGTTTCTATATACCCATAGAGTTTCCAGAGGCAAGCCATTTCAGAAGCAGATGCCACTCCTGCTTCCAAGCTTGTTTTAATTGTGAAGCTCCACCAAACACTGTCCACCATGGGTAACCATTATCACATTTGACACATCAGAGTCACAGTGTTCAGCATCACAGCAACCACTACTTACCTCTCTGTACAACAAGCAAATCGACAGCCCAGTGCTATATCACTTAGAAGAATGTTTGCAAAAAGCAATTAAAACCAGGCCTGGTTTGAAATAGGAGGATGAATCACATCATCTCACACCCATCAGCGAGTCAACATTTCACCCTATTCCTCCCAGAACCAGCAAACAAGCCTCTGTAGAATCCGGCTGCTACAGAAGACTCCCAAACTGGACTCCAGTCCCATGCTGTTGTTGATATGTGCCATCGAGTCTTCTGTGACTCATAGCAACCTTATGTACAACAGCCCTAAACTCTGCCCTCTACTGTGCCAATCTCAACATCTCCGACACACCCACCCCCATTACCCAAGTCACTGAATGTATCAATCTCATTGAGGGTCTTCCTCTCCTTCGCTGTTCCTCCACCCTCCCAAGCATGACATCCCTCTCAAAGGACTGGTCCCTCCTTGCAACATGTCCAAAGTATGTCAGACGAAGCTTCAGAATACTTTTCTTGAAGGATCAGCCTGGCTTCACTCTCTCCAGGACAAACCTGTTCGTTTTCCTAGCAGTCCATGATATATTCAATACTCTTCTCCAGCACCACAGCTCAAAGACATCAATTCTCCTTCTATCATCCCTAGTCATTTCCCAGCTCTCTGCTGTTTAGCAAGTGATTACAAAGACCATAGCATGTATCAAGCACACCTTAGTCTCCAGACTGACATCGTTGCACTTAAGTACTTTAGAGAGGTCTCTACAGCCGAATTTCCCATCACAATATGTCTTCTCATTTCCTGGCTGCTGGTGCCAAGAATGTTGACTGCGGAGCCAACCAAACCAAAACTGTGAACTATCTCAATCTCTTTACCATCCATTATGATGCTGCCAATTGGCCCAGTGGTGAGAATCTTTTCTTCAGATTGAGCCTCAAACCATACTGAAAACTGCAAGTCTTCCACAGCAAGTGCTTCAAGTCCTCCTCAGCTTCAGCAAGCAGAGTTGTGTCATCTGCATAACGCAGATTGTTGATTCTTCCTCCAATCCTGATGCCACATTTCTCATAGAGCCCAGCCTCACAGATAATCTGTTCTGCATAAAGACTGAAAAGGTATGGAGACAGAATGTAACCCTGGCATACACCCTTCCCAATTTTGACCCAGGCAGTGTTTCCCCGCTCTGTTCTGATGACTGCCTCCTGGTCCAAGTATAGGTTTCACATTAACAACATCAAGTGTTCTGGGACTCCCATTCTTCTCAGAGTCAGCCACAGTTTATTATCCACACAGTTAAATGCCTTTGTGTAATTAATGAAACAAAGATAGACATTTTTCTGCTACTGCTTGCTTTCAGCCAAGATCCATCTAACATAAGCTACAATATCCCTAGAACCACAACCCTGTCTAAACCCAGTCTGCACTTCTGCTAGTTCTCTGTTGATGTGCTGTTCCAGTCATTTTTTTATAATCTTCAGCAGAATCTTGCTTGCATGTGATAGTAATGATATTGTTCTATACTTTACAGACTCTGTGGGATCACCTTTCTTTGGAATGGGAACAAATATAGATCTCTTCCAGTCAGTTGGCCAAGTGGTTGTCCTCCAGATTTCTTGGCACAACTTGGTGAGCACATGTGGGGTAGCATCTATTAGTTGAAATATGTCAATTGGTACACCACCAATTCCTGGGGCCTTATTCTTAGCCAATTCTTTTAAAGCCGTTTGAACTTCTTCCCTCATCACCATAGGCACTTACTTATATGTTGTTTCATTAAGTTCTTCTGTGTCTGCCAATTCCTTTTGGTATAATGACTCTGTATACTCTTTCCATCTTTTTTTCCCCTCCCCTTCTTCTTTTAATACTTGCAGTATCACTCAATATTCTGCCCAAAGCATCCTTAAGTATTGCAACTCAAGGCTTGAATTTCCTCTTCAGTTCCTTGAGCTTAAGAAAGGCTGAGCAAGTTTGCCCCCATACTGCTGACCAAATGCATTTTTAAATAGGAGGCTGAATCACAACTAATAATACACTAATAGTAAAGGTCTGGGACTGTCCAGAACTTTGCACAGAGCTGAAGGTGACCATACATCTCCCTCCTGCCATCCCATTACCCCTTCACAATCTCTGACAATGTACCACATAACTCCTCAGGGCCCCGTAGTCAGGCTATCCAAGCACACTTAGATACTTTTAGCACCACCTAGGCACCCATCTCCAAACCTGTACTCCTAAAACCCATTCTTTCTGATGATGTGAATGAGCAAACACAGCCACAGAATTTCGTTTTCATCCTTCCTTTGAAGGAAGGATGAAAAATATGATCATCTTTACCTAGCCATACCTCTGAGAGGTACCAGGGGAATTCAGAGGGCAAATCTTGGCTACAAATCTAAAGGTTGGTGATTTCTATCAACCTACTGATACCACACAAGAAAGGCCTGGAATCTATTTCTGTAAATATTATAGCCATGAAAATCCTGTGGAGCAATTCTACCCTGTAATACAGAGTCCCCATGGAATAGAATCAACTCAGTTGCCACGGTGGCTTTTTGTTGTTATTTTGTTTTGTACCAACCCTTATTTCCTTCCACTTTTCAGTCAAGCTTGATAGTACTGAATTATTTCTACTAGTTTCTGAATTATCTGTGTTACTCACACACTACACTTGGCTTTGGCTTTGTCCAGAATGTAATTCACATCCTCATCATCATCTCCAGTTTGTGGGCCTGACAAACTCATCCTTCAAGCTAGAACTCAATTTTTTTTTTTTACTTTTTTTCCTAAGACGAGTAAGGTGTTTGGGTTTTGTTTGGGGTTTTTTCTTTATTTTCTTACATTTTATACTGGTATGCATACAAAATTCATATGCACTGTGTTTCATTTATGTACATTGTTTCGCACATTCCTTCATTAACATTGTGCTTCATATGATCATTTCCATACATTGTGTTTTATAAAATTAATCACCTGCTATCACTCTGTCTTTTCAAGTCTCCACTGCATCTTTCCTAATTCCTTCACCCCCTCCCTCCACCCACCAAACTCTGTGATCTTGTGATTTTCCACCACCACCAGTTCCCTGGTCCTCCTCCCCTTCCGACTTTGGACTTCCATCCACATCTTACCAGTTACCCTATTTTTACAATAGTGGTCTTAAGCAGTATTTGTTCTTATGAGACTGAGTTAGTTCATTCAGTATAATCTTCTCCAGACTCTTCTGGGAATCTTCACTGATGATTTAGTTGCATTTAGGACTCTTTGCTCCTGTGCTGACATGTGGCATTTTGTTTATAATTTTGTTTATAAGTTACTTCAACAGTTCTCACAGTTACTGGCTTCTATGTCGAAGCTAGATCTTAACATCGTCCTTGGAAGCATGTCCTGTGAAGAGACTTGAATCTTTTTAACTTCATATACAGAGTCTTTGGCAAAATACTAAGCATTTAATAAATTTGGAATAACATGGCTTAAGTAACTATTTTGTTATGGGAAAGGCTGTTCATTGGGGAACTGTGATCACCTCAATTCCGATTTTGTGGGGCAAGCCTAGAGTTAAAGGTAAATTGTCTTCATTGTTTCTGTTTGTTGAAGCATTATGTAAATGCTGTTTGACTGGTGGCAAACAATTCTGCATTCCAGGGCGTTCCAACCTGTGTCCAGTTTGTTTTGTTTGCTTTTCACTAACAAAGAGGCTCTTATTTTAGACTTTGAAAATTAAGCCACATTTTCTGTTTCATCCTGCCCTCTCTCCCTCATACAGATGTGCGTGTCAGAGACCTACACACAGAGATAGAAAGAATCTGAGACAGAGACGAAGAAGCCACAGAGTTGCTCTGGCTGTTGTGCTTCCAGTTAACTCTTACTACGTGACCCACACAGAGACACTGGTCTACTGATCATGATGGGATGTCACCAAAACTAGCAGATAATCTGCCTCTAAAATCCAGGCAAATAGAGATGCCAAACCTAACCATTCTCTCTTATGTTTGATTTCCATTTTAGGAGACATAACATTTTTACAATTGCAAGCCCAGAGCAATAGATGCACCTACATTCCTAGTCATTAGCCACATTCAATAAATGGCATCATTGGAAACTCATTATAGAGTTAGGCTAATTGTGTACAGCCTAAGAATTTATAACTGTCGTTTCTACCTGTGGCCCATGACATGCCCACATAGCTGCAGCTTTACTTAATGCTGTTGTTTATAAAATTTTCAACCTTGTTATTCCCCGTAAGAGAACCTATATTCAAGGAACAGCTTAGTGACAGGGTCTAGAAGGACCTGAAGACTGTTAACATTCTTGTATGGGGAAGTGACAAAGCAATGCTACTTTCAAGTTAAAGGTGAGTAAGCATTTCTCAGGGTCTTGAGGTTCCTTCCCCCTTAGCTTTTAGCATTGTTTTAGTGTGTCTGGTTTGACCTGAAGCCAGTTGATTCTTCTCCAAGTTCCAGTTTTGGTCAGATCTCAGGAGACAATCCGTCTGACTGTTCAAAAAACAAATATCTGTCTGAATATCCACCCCAACCCGGAGTCATGGAAGACTGCTGATGCTCCATCACCTCCAAGCATCCCCCACCATGACTGTGGGGAGGGCAACAACGGGAAGTGCTCTTAATCGCCACATCTGAGGTCACTGAAGACTAAATAAGAAAGCCAGGGAGCAGACAGGGAGGCTACAAAGCCAGTCTCCCTCTTGCTCAATCATCATTCTCTCCTGCCAGACATCTATCTATGCTGTCTTCACTTTCTTCCCTGTTTACTCATGGGCGTCTCCTCTCGTGACCTCAAAGCACTTTGACTGTCTACTATTACTCAGTGAGCATCTAATGGACTTGACCTTAATGAATTACCACAGAACAATGTGAGATAGGAGTACAGGGGTCACCACACCCAAAGATTTTGTAATTTAGCAAAGGAAACAGAATATACAACAGCGTTAAAAACAGAATGAAGACAAGTGGTTATTTTAGTGTATACACATGGCAGGAGCCTTTGGATCCCTTATCTTTTGTGTGTTGATTTTGCTATTTTTCAAATGGGTGATATCAGCTTAAGGACCTGCCTCTCACAAAGGTAAGAATAAATAAATATATAATTCAAAGCTTTTTAAACATTTACACTCAGGTAGTTTCCATTTAGTTCCATGCTCACATTTTAATTTAGAAACAATTCTTTATTAAATTTACTATTTTAAATTTATAGTTACACATATAACAACATGTATATTTTTCGGTTCTCTGTATTTCTGTCTTGATCTTTCTCTGTGCTTCCTTTTAATTAAAAGCTTCAAACAAATTTTAATGTTAATCTCTAAGATGAATATGACTTCCTGGTAATTGATATTAGGAAGTTTTGTGTGTTTTGTATTTTTCATTTTCTCCTTTGTTCTGGTACAAAGAGTAGAGGCAGGTAGAGTCACTGTGCTAGGAAGAGCCAGGACATTGAAGATGAGCATTAATTTGAACCTATTCCTATCTTGTTATAAAGATTTGGAAGAAAATAACAAATCTTCCTCGGGTTTGTTTTTTTTTTATGTTATTATATGGACTCACAGTGACCCTATGAAGAACAGCTCTGAACCCAGCTCTATCATGAGCCAACCTTGTCTCTGACACACCTCCACGCATTATTTCAGTCCCTGTGTCAATCCATCTAATCCAAGGTCTTCCTTTCTTATGCTGTCCCTATACCCTCCCAAGCAGGATGTACAAGGTCTGGTCCTTCCTTACAAGATGTCCAAAGTATGTCAGACAAAGCTTCAGAATCCTTGCCTCTAAGGAGCAGCCTGGTCTCACATTCTCCAGGACAAATCTGTTTGTTCTCCTAGCAGTCCATGTTATGTTCAATACTATTCTCCTGCACCACAGCTCAAAAGCATCAATTCTCCTTCTATTATCCCTAGTCATTGTCAAGATTTCTGATACATAGCAAGTTATTCCGAAGACCATGGTCTGGATCAGGTGCACCTTAGTCTCCAGACTGACTCTTCAGTACTCTGGAGATGTCCCTGACAGCAGACTTTCTCAGTGTAATTCATCTTTTTATTTCCTAGCTGCTGGTACCAAGAGTGTTGATTGTGGAGCAAAGCAAACTGAAGCTGTTAACAATTTCATTCTCTTCACCATGAATCATGATGCTACCAATTGGCCTAGTGGCAAAAATCTTTCTTTTATTGATGTTGAACTTCAATCCATATTTAAGACTGCATTCCTTGATCTTCTGCAACAAGCGCTTCAGGTCCTCCTCAATTTCAGCAAGCAAGGTTTGAGGACAAGCAATAATGTACACAAAGTACCTAACAGTTACCTAACAGTTATACATATCCTATTTTTAAGTTCCCTAGAGTATATTTTGGAATTGTTATACATCACTGAGTCATAGCTGACCTTCTGTGTGTTTTCAGAGGCAGTAAATCACATGGGTGGAGGTTGCCTAGCTTTCTTTCTCTGAGCATCTAGAGGATTTGAATTGTGTGCCTTTGGGTTGGTAGCACAGCTCCTTATCACTTGGCCAACCCCCTATCTTTGCAGTTTTTCTTGTTGTTAGATACCATTGACTACAACTTATAGTGACCCTGTAAACAACAGATCTGAACTTTGTCCAATCCTCTGCCATTCTAATCATCTCTGATACACTTGGGTCCATTGTTGGAGTCACTGTGTTAATCTATCTCATAATCTTCCTCTCTTTCTCAGACTTTTTACCTGAGCATGGTGTCTTTTTCTAAGAAATAGACCTTCCTAATAACATGTATGTGAGTGAAGCTTCACCATCCTTCTATCAGACAACGCTTTCTCCAAGACATACCTATTCATTCTCCTGGCAGTTATGGGAAAATTTGGAATTAGACATGTGCAAGTCATCAAAAGTCATTAACTTTTTTAAAAGTTAGTATTATTCATTAACTACACAAAATTGTCCTCTCACATTTCACTTGTAGAATTGAAATAACAAAGTTGCCTGCAAAGGGACTGATTAATCAAAGTCAGGTAGAAATTTGTTCAGGCTGTCCCTAGGTTAGTAATGATGCCTAGTCTTAATTGTGTCTTTAAGAATTTTTAGGTAAGTCAGAATGGGTGCATGCACACACGATTCTTATGGGGCTTTAATTTAGAATAAGGAAGAGCTTTGGTGGCACAATGATTAAATCACTTGAATGCTGACAAAAAGCTAAGCAGTTCCAACCTATCTTCCACTCTCAGGGAGGACAATGACAAAGCCTACATCCTTAAAAATATATAGAAATGGATACTGTGGGGGGCAGCTCTATTGTCCTTTAGGCAAATACTAGTCAGAACCAATTAAAAATCAATGAGTTATTTAAAAAAAAAAAAAACAAATAGCTTTAAAAAAAGGTGTGAAATTTTTTCAACTATCTAAATGGTTCCTATGCTACAAGTTAAAGAGAGGGTGATGAAGAATTTGCTTCAAGTAGAGAGTTTGGTTCAAAGTGAGAGAAAATTTTTATCGCACTCAAAGACAAGTAGGAGCTGCCTGTGAATTATATATTTCTGAACTGGGAAGTGTCTATAATATCTTGGAGGAGAAGCTGAGTTTATTTTCATTATGTAGAATATATTCTCACAGAAAGAAATGGGAAGGATATTCTATATGAAAAGCTCACAGGAAAACTACAAAGTGTGAGAGATTGGAAAGGTAAGGAAAAAGCTACTACAGACAAGAAAACAAACTCTTCCATGCAAATATAATCCCTTGAACTTCCATGAAGAGATAACATAGTAAAGTTTAAATGTCACAGGCCTAGAAATCCAAATTCCTAATTAACCTCTTGCTGTTGTCTGACTCTTGGCAAGATTCATGACATCTTCTAAATTTCCATTTCATCACAGAAAAATCAATAAAATAGTATGTAGCAACATGGAATATTATAGATTATTTGTATAAAGTACATGGC
>NW_006400150.1:164882-166968 GCF_000299155.1 Elephantulus edwardii
AGTAGCAATATTAATCTCTGCTAAAATAGATTTCAGTGTAAAAACTATCACAAAGGACAAGGAAAGAAACTATATAATGCTTAAAGGATCAATAGAAAATGAGGATATAAGCATAATTAATGTCTATGCACCAAATGATACACCTTCAAAATACAAAAAGCAAATGTTAACAGAACTGAAGGGGAAAAAAAAAAAAAGAAATAGACACCACGACCATACTAGTAGGAGACTTCAATATAACACTCTCAAGGAAATAGAGAACTACCAGAAAGAAACTCAGCAAAGACACTGAAGAATTAAACCATGAAGTCAACCAATTTGATATTATATATAGGTGAATGCACTCAAAAAAAGATCAGTTTCTCCAACATGCATGGAACATTCTCCAGAACAGATTATACATTAAGTCACAAAGCAAGCCTCAATATATTAAAAACATAGAAATAGTACAAACCATTTTCATGAACCACAGCATTCCAAAATTAGAAATAAACAACAAGAGGACAAAGGAGAAAAAAGTATACACCTTGAAGATCAAGAATGCCCTCCTTGAACATGATAGGGTCATAGAAGAAGTAAAGAAATTGAAAATGTTCTTGAAACAAATGAGAATGAAAACACAACTTACCAAAACTTCTGTTGTTGTCATTGATTGCCTTCAAGTCGAGCACGACTCATAGGAACCCTATGAACAAAAGTTCAAAGTTCATAGAGTTTCCAGAGGCATAATGTTTAGGAAGTGCATGCCACTCCTGCTTCCAAACCTGTCTTAAACTGGAAGCTCCACAAAACAATGTCTCCCATGGGTAACTGTCATGGCATTAGACATCCCAATGGCACAAGGTTCAGCATCACAGCAACTCCTGGTTACCTCAGTACAGCATAGTGACAAAAGTTTCTCCAAAATGTAATAACAACCGACTTTTAAATACAAACACCCTCCCGAGGTCTTGTTGACTCTAAACAAGAGGCTTAAATTAAAACAAAACAAAACAAAAGCCCCACAATATAGTATACTGTTGTTGTTACGTGCTGTTCAGTCGCCTGCAATGTATAGCAGCTCTGAACCCTTCCCTGTCCTGAGCCACTGTCACTAATTCTGACACACCAACCCCCATTGCCCCAGATACTGTATCAATCCATCTCATTAGGCGTCTTCCTCTTCTGCACTGTCCCTCTACCCTTCCAAGCATGATATCCTCCAAGGACTGGTCTCTCCTGCCACATGCCCTTAGTATGTGATGAGGAGCTTCAAAATTCTAGCCTCCAAGGAGAGACTTGGTTTCACCCTCTCCAAGACAGATCGATTTGTTTTCTTGGCAGTCCATGATATGCTCAAGATTATTCTCCAGAACCACAACTCAAAGGCATCTATTGTTCTGTCATCCTTAGTAATTGTCCAGCTCTCTGAAACATAACAAGTAATTGAGAAGACCTTGGTTTGGATTAGGTGAACCTTTGTATCTAGACTGACATCGTTGCTCTTCAGCACTCAGGAAAGGTCCATGACAGCAGATTTTCCCAGTGCAATTCATCTTTTGATTTCCTGAATGCTGGTGTTAATTGTTAATCACAATCTTCAATCACTCAGAGATCTCATAGCTACTACAGCCATTTACAAATATTACAAGATAAAACTTCTCTTGGATTGCTGTTGTTGTTTTATACTGTAGAGTCAGACTGGACCCATAGCTGACCCTCAGGCTGGTTTTCAGAGGCAGTTAATCATTGCAGGGAAGGAGATTGCTCATCCTTCTCCCACAGAACAGCTCATAGCCTTGAACCTTGTGCCTTTGAGAATGCACTGCAGCTTCTTGCCTACACCCTCTTGGATTATATGATATTATATAGAGAAAAGCATAAAGAATATATATACATACACACAATAACAACCACCACCTCCTCATGCTAATAGAGGAATTAAATTTGTATACTGCATTGAAACAGATGAGGGAGAGAACTGTTTAAAAGGGATATATGATTAGATATTATTGTCATGACAGGAGTCCAGAACTAAGGCTGCATAGTGGAGTGGACTTAGGGGGAGGGATTGTAAAACAATGAAAGAATTTTTCTTTTACTTTTC
>NW_006400150.1:167593-175634 GCF_000299155.1 Elephantulus edwardii
TCAATGCTATCCTGAACAACAAGTTTCTAAGAGGCTTCTTTACAGAAATGGAAAAACTAATCTTCAGCCTTACATGAAATGAGAAAAAGCTCTGGATGGCAATATTAACAGAGTAACAAAATAGAGCACACATTTTTTTATTTTAATGAATGTATTTTGTGCAACAATGAATTAATTTTTTTATAGAGAAGAGCCAATGGGGAGGGAAGGAGGGAGGAAAATGTGCAACAATGAATGAATGGAAATCCAAGTAAACTTTCATTAAAATCACAATTAAAAATTATTTTATAAAATATATTATATATTAGACAAAATAACCTTGTATTGACACAACCATAGTTATACAAACAAATGGAATAAAGTTGAGTGCCCAAAAATAAGCTTATGCATCTATGGTCAACTGATTTTTCACAAGGACAAAAAGTCCATCACATGAGGAAATATGTTCTTTAATAAATGATGCTAAGAGTATTTAATTTCTACATACAGAAAATTAAAACAGGATCAATGTCTCAGGCTATACATAAAACCAAATTTAAAGCTTATTAAGCATAAAAAATGTGTATATTAAAACAAAAAATTCTTAGAAGACAATTCAGGAGCAACATCAATAAAACTAGTTTTTATCTAATCTTACAATAAAAGCACAAACATCAAAAGACTAAATAAATGGGCCAAAACTGATCATGGTACAGAATCATCATGAAGATGGTACAGACAAGAGTAAGGTTTCAATCTGTTACTCATAGGGATGCTAGGATAACAAATGGCCAGATAACAACATATATAATGCTGAAATAGTGAGTGTGGTTGAGAGTGTTCTTCCTATGATCTGAAACAAGGCAAAGATACTCACACCCACCACCCAGACACATTGTCCTCGGTAGCACCTAGAGCAGGCCTTACTTCAGAAATCATCACAATCAAGAACAATATCATGCCTCCTCTTGTCAGTCTGTCTAATCTCTTTGAAAGTGGCTGAAGTTTCTGAAGTCAAGAGAAAAGTGAGGTTTGGGAGGAGGGGCTCATATTCATTATTTTTAAGTCCAACTTGATTCAGAGTTGACCCTCCAGTGGGTTTCCTGAATTTGCAAGGTGCATGGTATGAGATTGCCTACTTTTCTCCCAAAAAGAAACTTCATAGAGCAAACACAACCTCTGCAGCTGTTGCAACTGTCTCCATGTTACTGTGAGGGCCAAACATTGAGGATGGAGTCAGGAAGCTTCTACTTTGTAATTGTTGGCCACCATGGTAATCCAGACTTTGAAATGGAGTTCTTACCAGATAGAAAAGCAGAACCAAAGATGATCACCATCACCTGAACCAGTTCATTGCCCATGCTGCTCTTGACATTGTAGATGATAACATGTGGCTATCTAACAACATGTACTTAAAAACAGTGGATATGTTAAAAAAGTGGTTTGTCTGGGAGTTAGTTACAGCTGGTCATGTGAGATATATCATGCTTCATGCATGACATAAGGCAAGAAAATGGAATAAAAACACCGATATTCATAGCAGCATTATTCACCATAACAAGAACATGGAAATAGCCTAAATGTCCAGTCACAGTCAAATTAATTGAAAGATTATGGAACATTCACAAGATGGAATATTATGCAGCTTGCAGGAGCAATGATTTTGTAAATTACCTAACTTGGGAGGGACTGGAGAGCATTATGTGAGTGAACTAACTCAGTCCCAATAAAGATAAATATTGTATAAAAACCATTATTGTAGAATGAGTATGAGGAGCCAAGGAGGGGGAAGGAGGGATATAAAGGAGTAAGGATGGGTGGGGGACAAAGGGTGGTTAATCATAGGATCTCACAATTTGATGAGTGGAGGAAGGGGTGTGTGAAGGAAATGAAAAAGATGTATACGAACTTTGCAAATAAACCACTACAAAATAAAAAATTTTTAAAAACAAAAAAAAAATAGCTTTCTTACTGATGTCTTCAATTAGTACATAAAGTTTGCAATGATTCTATTTTATGAACCCGATTCTTGTGTTCAATCAAGTGCATTTGACCAAAAAGTTCATTTTCTTGAAAAGAAATAGCTATTAAGCTGTAAGTGGAATGATCTGGAATAAGCAACATCACCATCACAATGGGACACCTCCTCAGGAATGAGTGCTTTCTAAGTAACGTGATAAAATCACCTGAGGGTGGGGGGAAGCATCTTATAATACTTTGAGCAAAATTTAATAATAATAAAATACACGATAATATCTTTCATGTAAATTCAATTTCCTATAAATACTCCTATTTGGAATTATCTTATTGTGAGATTAAAAAGTACACAACTCAGCCAGTCAGTTAACAAGCAAGGAGGTTTTAGGGGATCTGGGAGAGGAAAACCAGAGTTGCTCGTGACCTTCAGTAAGTGCAATCAATGCAAGATATGTCCCATTGCAGGATTTCCCGGCTGGGACAGAGCCCTAGAACCACACAGGCAGTTCCTCCAGTTGATTACAGCCCAGTGTCACTACTTTGGGTTTGTGAGGCGGTATGTCTTTTCAGAAGGAGACTGCCTCATATTTTACCTGAATAGTAAGTAATTAATTGGTGGTTTCAAACCGTTAGCCTTTCCATTAAATTCCTCCAGGGCTCCCTTAGATGCGATCAGACAGAAGCGAAGTTGACCTAGCAAACTAAAATGATAGACATTTTGATCAAGAAATTAATTCTATGACTGATGAATAATAATACAATGAGCCCCTAACTGTAGATAAGACCTGTTAATTGATTTGAAAAGGGAAGATTTCTGATCTTTGGAATGGGATATCTTTGTGGAATCCACAAAATTTGTTTTCTTATCAGATTTCTCTCAGGATGTCACATTTGTACACACACAGTAGCCACAACTGTCATCAGTAGTACAAGAACAGAGAGCAGAAGCTGAAGAACCCAAAAAGACAGGCCATACTAATTGGGAACCACAATATTCCTTAGGAGTGTCTCTGGAAAGTTTCCTTTCTCGCAAGTGCTGGCAAGACTGTTTCTGGGAAATCACACCCCCTTCCTGGGTCATATATGCCAGACCCTGGACAACAACAGCAACTCCCAAACATGCTAGAAACAAGAAAGCAAAAAGTAAATCTACAAAATCATTGAAAATATATCCTCACCCTAAATCCCCATTTTAAATAAGAAGAAACACATTATAGACACTGATTATACAAACCTCCCCTGTTCTCTAAACAGTTCTACTGTCTTTCATATACAAATATATATTTTTTGGTATAGAGGGATTTAAGTATGAAATTGGTAGTAATTGTTCTCTCGGAATTCATAAGAGTATAATGGCATGAATGATCTAACTCTCCCAAGAAAAACTAAACAAATACAAACCCCAGAAGGAGAAGTTTGTGCTGCTGCCCTATTCTTATGACATTCAAACTCAGTCCTAAATACCATCCTAACTTGTCATTTTACTAAGATATTTAAATGGTGAAGCCACCAGCCCACCCACTGAAGTTTAAAATCAGGAACCAAGGCTCAGGAAGGTTAAATGACAGTAAGGATTGTAATGATGCTGGTGTTTATCACTCTACAAGGATTGGCAAAATTAAATTTAACGTGACTTAGCTGTGCCTTCGTAGGGATGCACCGAGTGGACAACACTACCAAGTAAAGACTGAGGGAGATACTAAAGTGAAAGTTAGAGTTGCACCTAGTTCAGTTCCTTGAGAAGTCCATGACTTTGAAAGCTGCGGCAAATGCACTATGATCTGGATGTTACTATCAGACCAATCATCAAATCATCAAAGCTAACCCTGCTGCGGGTTTTCACAAGCAGTAAATCACACAAGAGAAGATTATCTATCTTTCTCCCTTGAAGCAGCTAGTGGATCCAAATTGCCTGCCTTTTGGCAGCCTAGTTATATAACAGAGTCAGGCCTAAGACAATATGGAAACAGAAAGTGGTCTTCAAACAAGGCAAACATCATAAAGAAGTGTGTTGAAAATTCTAATTGTATGTTGCTGTTATGTGCCCCTGAGTCAGGACTGACTCACACTTGACACTGTAATGAGTTTTCAGAGCCTATGAATTGCACTGTAGACTAATCATCTTTCTCTATCGCAGAGAAACTGGTGGATTTGAACTGGTTGCCTTTGGGTTGGAAATGCAACTCCTTACCCACTAGACCAACCAGAGCTCCCTTCTCATATCATTAAATTGGAATTGACTCAAAGCTGACCCTGCAGTGAGTTTTCAGAAGCTGTAAATTACAGTTGAGAAGGTTGTCCATCTTTCTCCCAAGGAACAGCTAGTGGAATCAAACTGCATGCCTTTGGGTTGGCAGCTCAGTCCTGATGGATTGAGAGTTAAATGCTTACTTCAGTAACAATAGCAAGGTTCACAATAGGGCAGCAAACAACAAACATTGGCAAGGTTGTGGAAAAATTGGAACTCTTATTCACCGCTGGCAGGAATGTAACAATCTTCGGAAGATAATCTGGTGCTTTCTCAAACATAGAAATAGGAACCATTGACCCAGCAATTTCACTACTGGGAAAATATCCTAAAGAAACCAGAGCCATGATTCAAACATATCTATGCACACCAATGTGTGCTGTGTAATTCACAATAGCAAAGAAATTTAAGCAACTCAAGTGCCCATCAACAAACAAATAGATAGAAAAACTACGGTACATTCACACAATGGAATGTTATGCAGCATTGAAAAACAGTGAACTCATGAAACATTATATAACATAAGAGAGCCTAGAGGACATTATTCTGAGTGAAATATCTCAGTCATGAAAGGATAAATATTGCATAACACTGCTGTTATGAAATAGGACATGCATGAGGGTGTTGGGGACAGAGTAGGAAAAGAGTGGATAGATAATGAGTACTGCATTAAATCAGATGAGGGAAATAACTGACCAAAAATAATGTATGATTAGGCATTATATATATGACAACAATCTGCAATAAGGGGAAAATTACAGGAAGGGCTGAGGGGAAGAAAATATGCAACAATGAAAAAATAATTTAAAAAATAAAGCACAAACTGAAAAACTCTGTGTTAAACAAATGGCTATTAACTGAATGGTTGGTGGTCTAAACCCATCCAGAAGTTCCACAGGTAAAAGACCTAATAATCACTTAGTGTTGTTATTGTTGTTATGTGCCGTCGAGTCACTTGAGACTCATAGCAACCCTATGTACAACAGCCCTAAACCCTACTCTATCCTGTGCCAATCTCACTGCCTCTGACACACCCATCCCGATTACCCCAGTTACTGAATCAATCCACCTCGTAGAGGGTCTTCCCCTCCCAAGCATGATGTCCCTCTTCAAGGACCTCTCCCTCCTTACATGTCCAAAGTATGTCAGATGAAGCCTTAGAATCCCTGCCTCCAAGGAGCAGCCTGGTTTAACCCTCTCCAGGATGAATCTGTTTGTTTTCTTGGCAGTCCAGAGTACATTCACTACTCTCCTCCAGCACCACAGCTCAAAGGTATCAATTCTCCTTCTATCCTCCGTAGTCATTGTCCAACTCTCTGATGCTTAACAAGTGATTGCAAAGACATAGCTTGTATCAGACAGCTTGTAATCACTTACTTTTGTAAATATTATAGACTAAAAACTCTATGGGGTAATTTTGTTCTATCCCATGAGGACACTGTGAGTCAAAAATGACTTAAAAATGCCTAATAATCTATTCTATTAAGAAAAACGGTGTTGACTTCATAGTAAAAATTTTTTAAAAGTCTATTTCAGGTTCTATCCTGAAATACAGTTTTGTAAATTATAGGACATTATCCACATGCATATAAGACCTGTTAATATGACTATTATTCAAATAGACGCTTATACATCTAGACCCAAAGATGGAAAAATTGAAAATTTTTACCAAATCTTGCAGTTTGAAATTGATCATTATTCTATGCATAGTAATTAATTGCAAAGACCATAGCCTGTATCAGGTGCACCTTAGTATCCAGACTGGCATCCTTGCTCTTCAGTACTTTAGAGAGATCTCCAAGAGCATACTTTCCCAATAATATTCATCTTTTAATTTTCTGGCTGTTGGTACCAAGAGTGTTGATTGTAGAACCCAGCAACCTAAAGTTGTTAACAATCTCAATCTCTTCACCATCTATCATGATGGTGTCAATTGTCACAGTAGCGAGAATCTTTCTTTTCTTGATGTAAGGCTTTAATCCATATTGAAGGCTATAGTCCTTGACCTTCTGTAGCAAGCACTTCAGGTCCTCCCTGGTTTCAGCAAACAGGGTTGTGTCATCTGCATAACACAGGTTATTGATAAGCCTTCCTCCAAACCTGATGACACATTCTCCTTACAGAGCCCAGCCTCCCAGATAATCTGTTCTGCACGTATTGAAAAGTTATGGAGACAGGACCATCCCTGGCATACACTATTCCAAATTTTGAAACATGCAGTGTTTCCTTGCTTTGTTCTGACGACTGCCTCCTGATCCAAGTATAGGTTTCATATAAGCACAATCAAGTGTTCTAGGGTTCCCATTCTTCTAAGAGTCAGCCACAGTTTGTTGTGATTCACACAGTCAAAAGCTTTGCATAGTCAATGAAGCACAGATAGACATTTCTCTGTTACTCTGTTTTCAGCCACAATCCATCTAACATTTGCTATAATGCCCCTAGTGCCACAGCCTCTTCTAAACCCACCCTGCACAACTGGCAGTTCTCTGTTGACCTACTGTTTCAGTCATTGTTTTATAATCTTCAGCAGAATTTTGCTTGCATGTGATGTCAATTATATTGTTCTATAATTTCTGTGTTTTGTCTGGTCACCTTTCTTTTTAATGGGAACAAATATAGATTTCTTCCAGTCAGTTGGCCAAGTGGTTGTCCTCCAGATTTCTTGGCACAACTTGGTGAGCACATCCAGGGCAGCATCTTTTTGTTGAAATATGTCCATTGGTACACCACCAATTCCTGGGGCCTTGTTTTTTGCCAATTCTTTCAGAGTAGCTTGAAGTTCTTTCTTCATTACCAAAGGCTCTTGCTCATATGTTGTTTTATGAAATTCTTCTGTGTCCACCAACTCCTTTTATTACAGTAACTCTGTATACTCTTTCCATCTTCTTTTACTGTTTCCTGGATCATTTGCTATTCTTCCCAAAGCATATATGTATGTATGTATGTATGTATGGACAGATGTATGTATGAATGTATGCATGTATTTATATATGTATGCATGTATCTATCTATCTATCTATCTATCTATCTATCTATCTATCTATCTATCGTTGTTTTTGTTGATTCTCTTTGAGTCGAGCACTCATAGCAATCCTATGAACAAAAGGCCTGAAACCTTTCTATAACTATGGACATATATTAAAGTTCAGAGTTTCCAAAGGCATGTTGTTTAGGAAGTGGATGCCACATCTGCTTCCAAATATAGACAACCCAAGTTAAAATAGTATGAGAATAATAGGTGGGCAATTTGCAATTGTACTCTTTTATTAATAATCTAATTTTAGCTGACTCTAGTTCATGCCAAGTAAACTTTAACTGCTACTCACAGCTCTCCTTTGTAGAACAACATTTCTAGTCTCCAATCTGAGATTAGAACTTCTAATTTGAGATAAGAACCATTGATATTAGAACTCAACAAGATAGGCATTTGTTTTGTTTCCTGCTCTGAGGACATAACAATGATAACAACAACAAATGGCTGTGGAATTAATTCTGAGTCATGACAACCTCATATGTGTCAGAGTAGGGCTCTACTCCATATGGTTTTCAAAGACAGTGACCTTCCCAAAGTAGATCACCAGGTTTATCTCCTAGGGCACCTCTAGGTGGATTAGTTAAGAGCCAGGACATTAACAATTTTTGCCACCCAGGGGGACTCTGAGCACATAATAGCCTTCATCAAAGCTCTCATTCCCATCCAGTTCATTATACTATACCCACAGTGTTACCCTGAACAGGACTTGCCATTCTAGGTTAAGTCTCCAGAATCTCTTTCAATAATTGACTTGGCTTAAAAAGTTTTCATGGCTTAAGTAACTGACATCAGGGTTGGGGTAA
>NW_006400150.1:175936-191015 GCF_000299155.1 Elephantulus edwardii
TTTTTTTAAAAGTTTTCATGGCTTAAAAGGTTTTTATTTCACCTTTTTGAAAAATAAATGCGAGGGGAGCTCTGGTGGCCTAGTGGCAAGAAGCTGCACTACAATCCCAGAGGTGCACGGTTCGAATCCACCAGATGCTCTGCCGAGGAAGGAGGGACAATCTCCTCCTGTATCTGTCAGATCTGATTTGACGGTACACGCACACACACAAATAATAAAATTTTTTTAAAAAATTTAAAAAAAAATAAATGCAGTATTTCTTTTACACCCCACTCAAGCAAATACAATTCAAATAGAACATAAGAAAATTATATGAAAGGTCTCCCTTTCACATGACAGTCTCTCAAAATTTTTCCACAGAGATGGCTACCATTTTCTTGGCCTTCTTCCAGAAGTTCTCCATCAATTGTAAAAACATAGGTACCATACATAATATGAAACAACTGATTTTTTTGTGTAGGAATGAAAAAGTGCAATGCTCTTCATTTGTTTTATGTTCTTCTTTCTGTAGGTAGTACTAGTCATTGTTGTTGGTTTTGTGTACCATCAAGTTGGAGCCAGCCCATAGCTGAATCTCCAGTGGGATTTCAGAGGCAATAAATCACACAAGAGAAGACTGCTCATTCTTCTCCCACTGAGAAATTGTTGGATTCAAATGAAATACCTTTGGTATGGCAGTGCAGCTCCTTACCGCTAGGCCAGCAGAGCTCCCTGTACTATTCATTAACTTGCAAATTGAAGTTAATACATGCAATGCTTTAGAATAATGTCTAGGCATTACTCATTAGCTTCAGATTGATTCTAACCTACAATGATTCCTTGTGTTACAGAATACAATTGTTACACAGAGTTTTCTTGACTATAATTTTTAAGGAAGCAGCCAGTCAATTCTTTCTTCAGAGATGCTGATGGGTGGGTTTGAACTGTCAACCCTGCAGTTACTAGTTAGGTTCAAATCATTTATTGCTACGTCCAAACTACTTGTTGCACTAAGGGATTCCTCTCCATCTCATCTCCATTGAGTCAGTTTTTATAGATACCAATTCTACAGGACAGAGCAGAATGTCCTTATAGTGTTTCCAAAGCTGTCAACTATGGAAGTAGACTGCCACATCTTTCTTCCTTGGAGAGCTATCTGTCAGCAGCTGGTCACTTAACCACTGTACCACTAATGTTCCTTATCTGGCCTATGTTGTTGTTAAGTGTCATCAAGTTGATTACAATTCATAGCGACCCTATGAATAGATAGGAACCTCTCCCTGTCTTGCAACATCCTTACCATCTTCAACACGCTCAAACTGTTGTTGAGGTCACTTCAATGATCCACGTGTTGAGGATCTGCTTCTCTTTCACCAATCCCTCTATCTTTCCCAGCATGGTATCTTTTCCCCAACACAAGTATGACTTGTTTTTGTAGTTGTTCTTAGGTACCATCCAGTATGAACCAACTCACAGCTGATCCGCCAGCAGGTTTCCAGAGGCAATAAACCACCCAAAAAGAGATCACCCATCTTCTTCCTGTGGAGCATCTGATAGATTCAAACCATGGGCCAAATTGTTCTGGTGTTAGTAGTCCAAGATCCATATTTGTTCCCATTCCAAAAAAAAAAAGTGATTCAACAGAGTGTGGAAATTACCAAACAATGTCATTTATATCACATGCAAGCAAGATTCTGCTGCAAGTTATCCAAAAATTATTGGAGCAACACATCAAGAGAGAACTGCTAGACACACAGGCTGGGATTAGAAGAGGCCATAGTTCTAGGGATATTATAGCTAATGTTAGATGGGTCTTGGCTGAAAGCAGAGAGTACCAGAGGATTGTCAATCTGTGTTTCATTGACTATACCAAGGCATTTAACTATGTGGATCACAACAAACTGTGTCTAAGTTTTAAAAGAATGAGAATCCCAGAACACCTGATTGAGTTTGGAGGTAGTTGCCAGAACAAAGCAAGGAAACACTGCATGGTGCAAAATCAGGAAAAGTGCATGCTAGGGATAGGTCCTGTCTCCATACATTTTCAATCTATATACAGAACAGATCATCCAGGAGACTGAGCTCTATGATGAGGAATATAACATCAGGATTGGAAGAAGACTCATCAATAATGTTATGCAAATGACACAAACTTGCTTGCTGAAACTGAACAGGATTTGAGGCATTTGCTGCAGAAAGTCAAGACCTTCAATATGGATTAAAGCTAAAAATCAAGAAAACAAAGATTTTCACCCCTGGGCCAATTTGCAGCATCATGATAGACAGTGGAGAGATTGAGATTGTTAAGAGCTTCAGTTTACTGGGATCCACAATCAACACTCTTCTTACCAGCATCCAGGAAATCAAAAGACTAATTGCATTGGGAAAATCTGCTGTCAGGGACTTCTCCAGAGTACTGAAGATCAATGATGTCAGTCTGGAGACTAAGGTGCACCCGATCCAGGCCATGGTCTTCACAATTACTTGCTATATACATCAGAAAACTGGGCAATGCCTAGGGATGATAGAAGGAGAATTGATGCCTTTGAGCTGTGATGCAAGAGAAGAGTATTGAATACATCATGGACTGCTAGAAAAACAGATTCATCCTGAAGAGGGTGAAATCAGGCTGCTCCTTGGAGACAAAGATGCTGAAATTCCATTTAACATACTTTAGGCATGTTACAAGGAAGGATCAGTCCTTGGAGATGGACATCATGCTTGGGAGGGTAGAGGGACAGTGCAGGAGAGGAAAACCCTGCATTGGATGGATTGACTCAGAGACTGGAGTAATGGGGATGAGTGTGTCAGAGATGATGAGGCTGGCTCAGGATAGAGCAGGGTTCCGAGCTGTTGTACATAGTGTCACTATGAGTCACAAGCAACTTAATGGCACGTAACAATACCAATAGCAGTCCAAGTCATAATTTATGGTAAATACTAAATAAACTCCCCTTTGCTTGTGAGTGCATCAAAGGACATATCAGCATTCTTGAGTTGATCCCTATTAGACCCCTGGAAAACACTGGAGAAAGAAGGGATCAGAGGAATTTATTTCCGGTCACGTCCTGAATGGCGTGCTCCCTGCCGCATGGCTGTCACCTCTTCCAACCTTATGTGGCATGTGACGGCCATGCTGCCCTCAGAGCTCAGCCCACACTCTGCTAAATGAACTCACACCTCCTTCCCTCTGATTCTGCCTGTTCTAAACAACACATGGTAGGATAAAGCCTTTAAAGCAGGTTTTGTTGCAACCACTTTCAGAAAACAGAGTGGGGCGAAACGCCATTTCATTATTAATATGATTACATGGTAGCCAGAGATAAATTTCCCAGATATAATGAGCTCTGTCAAGTCAGTAGCACGAACAGTTTCTCCAAAGCTGGCTTGGCACTTCACTAGGGCAAGGGTATTTCTGAAAGGTAACATGGAGAGGCTCTTGCATTTGGCTTCTGTCCCAAACCTCTCCAGCAAGTCCTCTAATGAGGGAGAACTCACCAGAGGTGTAAATTAAGAAGCTAGTCAGAGTGCGAGGCCATGGGAGGAGCCCAAAGGCTCTTCTGTTCCCCTCATTACCAGTTTTCAGTCAGAACAGCTTTGTTCAAAAGCTCTGTAGAACACAATCTCTGGTTTCGTCATTTTCAGTTCCCTAACCAGGAAGACCTACATCAGTTTCTGTTGTTTTGTTGACTACCCAATGAGGCCGTTCACTTTCCCTGGCACCCAGACTTACTGCATGCAACCATCTTACCCAGAATGTACCTGCTCAGCCTCCCCTGGGAAGTCTAACCTGGGGTGAGGGAGGGGGGAGGTGGCCAGGGATTAGGAGGTGAGCAAGAACTCTTGGAGCATTTAGTTAGTTGGTTGTCTATGGAATCTGAAAGATCTCATGACTGCCTTTAGGAGGGAAACTGGTGACTTAAGTAAACATTTAAAGCTCCTGAACAAATAGTGGAGAGTCAAGGTAAAGTCATTCCACCCAAAGGCTTTCCTTTGCAAATACACTTTTATGTGAGGGCTTGCGGGCACATGTGCACTCAGGGCCCCCTCTCAGTAGCACTTTCCTCCGGGCGAGAAACATGAGATGCTTGACCCTTCTGTGTTCCTCGCTGAGAGACCTATGGGGGGTGAGAGACTGGGTCAACACAGGGCATAACTGTCACAGACAACTGTTCTTGCCACTGACTCTCCAAAACATTTCCCAAAGTCCTAGGGCACCTGATGCACGTGCCAGCATAACTGTACGTACACAGGGGAAAATGAGCCTAATTCAGTAACAGCTGCAGCCTCTTGGAATGGCTTCTTGCACTGAGCCTGCCATATAGACTTTCTCAAAGCTTCTGACAAGCAGAATAGTTAAGGGGGGGCGGGGTGGAAGATTATAGGAGCGAATTGCAAAGTAGTGTTTCCTAAAGTAACCTGTGGCCAGACCAGATGGGCCAACAGAGAACCAGGAGTTATTAAACAACCTTAACAGTTGAGGCCCAGAGTGAGGAGAAACTTCTGTGTGCAAAATAATCATTCAATCCCCTTCTTCTAGAGTCCTGAGCATGAACACAAAGCAAGAGACCAGAAGGAGGGGCCCCAAACAGTGTGTTGAGAACCTTGAGACAAAGGTCGAGAATACAATCAGTGTGGCTGTTGGTGGTGGCTGGAATGTGGGCTGTGGCTGAATACTGTACTGGACACTGATGCAAATAGAGAGGCGGATACAGATAGTCTTCCAGACGTGGGAGGGGATATATGACATGAGTTTAGGGAAGGGAGCAGACACTCTCCAGGGAGGGATGGATGACAAGCCTGTGCAGCTGTCTGGAAAGTCAGGGTCTAGTGAGCCGTTCCAGTGACTTTAAAGAATTAAGATGTTTGGGGCAGAAATGCCAGACAAAACTCTGAATTTAGTCTGGCTTTCAATTGGAGTTATCCTTGACATCTCACTCCCCATTCTCCACCCTAACTCTATGGAATGCCAAAGAAATCCCAGTGGCCTTATTGTTATTGTTAGTAGGTGTGGTCAAATCAAGCACTCAACAACCTGCATTTACTGATGACACAACTTTGCTTGCTGAAAGTGAGGAGGATATGAAATGCCTTCTGCAGAAACTCAAGGACTACAGTCTTCAGTACGCATAACATCTCAACATCAAGAAGACAACGATCTTCACCTCAGGCCCAACAGTCAACATTACAGTAGATGGAGAAAAGATTGAAGCTGTCAATGATTTCATCTTTCTTGGATCAACAATCAGCATCCTTGGTGCCAGCAGTCAGGAAAGTAGGAAACATATTACATTGGGCAAGTGTGCTGTCAAGGACCTTTCTAAAATACTGACGAGCAATGACATCAACATCTGTTTGAAGACTTAAGGTACGCCTAATTCTGGCCATGGTCTTCACAATCACCTGCTTTGAATCAGAGATATGAAGAGTGAAAAAGGATGACACAAGAAGAATTGATGCCTTTGAGTTGTGGTGCTGAAGAAAAGTAGTGAATTCCCATGGATTGCCAAAAGAACAAACAGATATGTCCCGGCAAGGGTGTGGCAAGAATGCATCTCAGAAGTAAGGATAACAAAGCTTCATCTTTCATATTTTGTGTATGTAGCTAGACAAGGCTATTCCTTGGAAAGGGGCATCATGTTTGGAAAGATGGATGATCACTGAAGGAGAGAATGAATGGCACCAGCAAGATGACTTGGTGCTGTGACTTCAGCAATGGGCTCTCGTTGCTCAGAGATGAGGAGGATGGTACGAGATAGGGCTGGTTTCAAAATGGCTGTTCATAGGCCCGCTATGAGTCATTAGCCCTATTACCATAATATATCCAAAATTTGATCACATCTCATCACTTCCAATGCTATCACCCTAATCCAAGCCACTATCTCTTCCTTGCTGCACACCTGAAATATGGTCCTCTGATACACTCTTGTTTCCCTACAGTACACACAACAGTGGAGAGATACTTGGAAAACAGTTCTATGAAGTCAAGTCATAACTGACAACTAACTCTCCAGCAGGTTTTCAGAGGTTGTAAATGGCATGAGAGGAGATTGCTCATCTTTCTTCCTCAGCACCACTGGTGGGTTTGAACCTCATGCCTTAGAGTTGACAGTGCAACTCCTTACCACTCAGTCACTAGTACTCTTTGACAACAGAGGATCCTTGGAAGCATTGTACTGTGGTGATGAAGTCAATCACTGAAGGACAAATATGGTATTGTTTCACTGTGGTAAAAATATTTAGAATAGGTAAATGTAATAGAGATCAGGGTTTAATAGCGTCCAGAAATAACAGAAGAGAGGGGAAATGGGGCAATGATTGTTTAGGAAACACTTAGGTTTGACTATGGAAGTAAAAACATTGGCAAAGGATACTGGTCATGGTCACACGAGATGATTGATGTGCTTGGGCTCCCTGAATCATGTGTTTTTGTGGTCAGCTGCTGTTGAGATTCTGACTCATAATTATCCCATGTATGCAGAGCAGAACTGCTCCAGCTGGGCCTAAGAAGGTCTTTGCTCAGATCTATCCATACTCCTGACACTCACATAGTCCTATTCCCAGAATTTCCCTATGCCTGTCAAAGTTGGATAGTGAATAAAGATGACAGACGAAGGATCAACACTTCTGAAGTGTGGTGTTGGGCTGCCCAGAGAAGAGACAAATCTGTCTCAGAGGAAGTACAACCAGCGTGCTCCTTGGCAGCCAAGGGAAGTGAAGCTTCATTTCACAACTTGAGTCAAGTTATGAGGTGCAGCCTATTCTTGGAAAAAGATACCATGCTATGAAAGATAGAGGGTCCGAGAAAGGGAGGAAGACCCTAAATGAGGTGGATTGACCCATGACAGCAACAATGGCCTTGAGCATGGTGAAGGCTTGTGAGGATGGCGCAGGACTGGGCAGGGGTTTGATATGTTATATATGGGGTAACTGTGACTGGAAGTCAACTCAACAGCACCTAACAAGAGCGACAATAAAGTTTCTGAGGCTGTGGCTTTCAGAAATACATCACCAGGACTATCTGCTTTCTGAGGCACCTCTGGGTGAGTTTGAATCTTCAACTTTTTAGCTAATAGTTAAATGTTTCACCATTTCCACTACCCAGGGACTATGACTGAATTATGCACATGAAAGTTATTGACTTGGCAAATTTTATGATAACACTATTTTTACCACTAAAACAAAGGGAGTTCTGGTAGCCCCAGTGCTAAGTAGCTCTGCTGCCAGCTCAAAGACATACAGTTCAAGTCCACCAGCAGTTGCACTGGAGAAGGATGAGCAATCATCTCCCATGTGATTTACTGCCTCTGAAAACCTGCTAGAGAAGCAGGCTTGCTATGTACTGATTCCAACTCAACAGTACATAACAACAACAAAACCAACAAAGAACAAACAAAAGACTCTAAGTCAGATATTGGCTACCAAAAATCCTCTCTCTGCTGAAAATCTTCCAACGGTTTCCCATTTTAGAGGAAAAAATTTAAGTCTCTCCTCTGCCCTAAAAGATCCTATGAAATATGACCCCTGTGGCTACCCTCCTTTCCTCATCTCCTGTGCTTTGTTCAGGACCCTCCAGCCACATTGGCCTCCTGATCCTTGTGGGACTGACCAGGAATACTCCTTCCAAGACTCTTTCTCCAGATGTCTTTATATTCATAATGGTTTTGTGTGCATATTTCTAATACTCTTCAGAGCCTTCCTACTACAGTAACCTCTTGATAGCTCTACGCCTCTTAAAACTGCAGACATACACAAACCCCTTTGGAATATTCTGTATTTTTCATACCAATTTCTAGTATATATGTCACTGCTATTGCTGCACTAGTTGCCATTGAGTCACCTCTGACTCGTGGTGACCTTATGCATGAAAGAATGAAACAGCGCCGAGTCCTGTACCATCATCTACATCATACTTTACATGTTTGCATTCATCATTGTCACAATCTAGCTCATTAAGTATTTCCTTCATTTTGCCTGACCCACTACGTTACCAAATGTATTATTATCCTTTTGTTATATAGTTATTATGCTGTCTGTTCCCACCACACTAAAGTGGACAGCTTCATGAGAACAAGTAATCTAATGGTTTTGTTAATCGATCCTCTAAACTCACTACAATGCCTGCCACATAGGTGGTTGGTCATATAAATGATGGACCATATAAATAGTTTAAATGAATCATTAAAATAATTTCCTTATTATCAAAAGTTATTAGATGGCCCCTCCACCCAACAGAAAATTCTTCCAATGCAGAAAATGTACCATTTACCTTTTCACTCATCCACCCACCTATTCACACATGTGCTATTTTTATGAAATACCTACTCTATACCAAGCACTAAGATACAATTGTGAATAAAATAGATATGGTCTCTTCCTTCAGGACTTATTTAGTGACCAGAAGTAGCTATTTATCCAAGAATCTCACTAAACTGCACACCAAGCCCAATGCCATTGAGTTGATTCTGAATCATGGTGACCCTCTGTCATGTTAAATCCTGCTTACAGCACCATTGTCATGTCCAAGGTCAGGTATTTTGCTCATTACATTATATGTCAGGTCCAAGGCAATTAGCCAATAGACATTCAGATTCAGTGGCCAGTTGGAAAAATAAACCGAGAAATTGAAAGAGGCTTAAACATCACATGTATTCTGTTTCTCACACACACTGCAAGGGGAAGCCAGCCATACTGCAAGTCTTACCATGAGCCAACTGGGAACTTTCCCACCAAGTTCTTAGAGTTCTCAGAACAAAGGTGGCTGATGCCACATTTTGCACATGGACCCCTGCATTCATCACACTTTGGGTATTCTCGGTTATACTTAAAACAATGATTTAGCACACCACCACTGAGCGTGCTCAACCATGGCTGCAGTCTGGCTAAAACTGCTTATTGCATATAAGGCACATTACAGTTTAGGACAAATCTGCCTCTGGGTATCCACAACACATTTCAGTCCCCCACACTCTCCATCAAGTTTCTCTAAATCTTAGTAGAACAGAGGACTGCCTCATCTTTCTCCCATGGAGCAGCTATTGGGCTGACCTTTCAGTTAATAAGCAGCATACAGCCTAAACACTATCAGACAGCCTGTAACCTCACTACTATGGAGAGAATGAGAACCAATGTTAAGTACAATGGAGTAAAAATACAGAACGTTAAGGGAGTACTTGGTTAAGTCTTGGAGTTAAGGTAACGTTCATAAAGAAATAATGTTTAGGCTGGTGTCTAGTCTAAGAGTTTGTCAGATGCAAAGTTTAGGTGGGGACATCAGAGGTAGTGATGAAAATTCCAGGTGGGGGAAAGAGCTTGTGCAACATCCTGGGTAGAAGATACTGTGGCTCTTCTAGAAAAAGGAGAAAACAAATGAGGCATGAACAGAAGTAGGGAATGACCAGGGAAAGACAACACAGGAGAAGACAGGGACCAGTTCCTGCAACAAGGGTGTCTTACAAGTTGTGTTAAAGAGGTTTGTCTTTAGCCCCCAAAGCAGTGAGAGAAACATGGTAAGGTTTGTCATTTCCAGGGACTAAGCCATGTGGCCGTGACAAATGTAGGTTGAAGGAGTGGAAGGAGCTGCAAAAGAGGATGTGAAAGAACAGATGGGAAGCACTAAAATAGGCCCGGCGGGCCTTGCGGCCTGGGCTGTCAGTAGTCTGAACTGGTGTTATCTAGCCTGGGTCTGTGCACTGGAAAGCCTGCGGAAGTGAGATGACGGGAAAGATGGCCCCGTACCACGTCCTGAGGAACTCTCAACACTTAGAGGTCAGACTGAAGAGTGGCCTGAAGAGAAAAACAGAAACACCAGAGAATGTGGGGTCACAGAGGCTTTGAACTCTGAGGTAAAAACCAATGTGAAGTGGCGTGAAGAGTGAGGAAGCAGAAGTGATCTCTGTGGACTGAAGCTTGGCTCGGAGAAGGTGGAAAGGAGCAGAGAGGTTGTGCTTAATGAAAACAGAGGGTGGAGTGGGACCTTTTAATCTTATTTTCAGATAAGAGACTTTGCACTTTGGGGAAATAGCACCTAATGTGAGAAGAGTTGGCAATGCAGGTGAGGATTTGATTACCTGCTGAAGCCTGAGATCAGTGGGACTGGAAGCCATACACACAGTTTCAACTCCAACTGTGGTTTCATATCTTCTGAGGTTTTTTAAACTCCCAAGCCTGAGTCCTGCGACGACAAAGCCAGCAGAGTGTCAGGGCGAGACCAAGCGAGGCCAATCAGTGGTCAAGGTGCTCTAGACATCACCTAGAAGGCTCTGAAGTAGGGTCAGGAGGGCCAGGTGCAGGTACAAGTAGGTGCGATGGGTAAAACTTAGGGGACTCCCAACTTCATCTAAGTTTTCCAAAGCAAAGTCATGTATTAATCATATAGTGAAATAAGGGGACAAGAGGGGCCTGAAAAAAAGTCATAAAAAGATAACCGAGCTCATACTGAAGTTGGGCAGGTGTCTCAACTGGAAAAATGTAGACACACAGGTGAGGAGGGCTGTGGGTTAATGGTTATGATGCATGTCTATCCATTGGGCTGGCACGGAGCAGGTTTACCACACGGCAGGTGGGCATGGACTGAGGGTTAGGGATGAAACATGGATAAAATATTGTCCCTCACTTCATAGCTTTCATAGTTTAATGGAGGCCATTGTTGCGGATAGGTATCATCAAGTCACAACCAACTCACAGGTGAGTCTTCAGTAGATTTTCACAGGCAGTGAATAGAAGTAAAATGCACCAACGGCGTGTGCCCGCCTTCTTCTACTGAAGCAGCTGGGGGATTCAAGCCAAAAGCCTTCACACGAGCGCAACTCCTGACCGCACATTAATAGGACAAAAGATAGCAGGGACCTTCTGCGGGGTGAGGATGGAGCCATCTCCTCCAACCTGTGTGTTTGGTATCGTAAAATGTTCCCCACTCATATCCATCTTACCTTACTCACACTCACTTCTATCAAGTCAATTCTGACTCAGAGTGACCCTACACCATTGTTTTTATATTGTCAATTTTAATGGTAGAAGCACACTCCATTTTTCGCCACAGAGAGGCCAATAGCTTTGAAGCACTCCCTTTTGGTTACCAGTGAAATCTGGAGAAATAGAGGAAACAGTGAATAGCAATTTTTATTGCCCTATAAGTATAATTACTCAGGAGCAGCACTGTGCCACCTGGGTGCCAGTCATGGGAAAGGCTCTGAGCTGTCAGGAAGGGCATCAACGCTGAGATCAACACAGGAATTGCCCCTCAAAATCTCCACAAGTAAGAGAACAAATGAATCTGTCTTTGAGAAAGCGACACAAGAGTGCTCCTTGGCAGCAAGGATGGGGAAGCTTCGTCTTACATATCTTACACATGTTATTAGGAGGGCCCAGGACATCTCACTTGGAAAAATGGAGGGTCAGTGCAAGAAAGGAAAACCTTGAAAAGATGGATTGACGGTGCCTATAGCAATAGGCTCAAGTGTGTCGGAGATGATGAGGATGGCACAGGATGGGAGGGGTGTCAGATCCATGGGTCATGTTCTCACTATGAGTCACAATCAACTTGGTGGCACATAAAAATAATGATCTCCACATGAGGGAGCTCTGGTGGTGTAGTCCATAGAGGGTTATGCTATTAACCCAAAGACAAGTGTCTCCAGCTGTTCAAATACACCAGGGACTCTGTGGGAGAAGGATAGGCAATCTCCTCCAGTTAGAATTTACAGTTTCAGAAACCGGAAAGAGAGTCACCATGTGTTAGAACCTACTCAGGGGCAGTTGATGAGCGATCCACACTTGATATCCCAGAAGTGGTCACTAGGTGGCAGGGTTAACATTTGCAAAATAGCTTCTGGGTCCAGGTAGCCTTACCTTGTACGAACAAATTCATACCAAAGACTCAAACTTCTCCACTTGCTTAGTTTGCTGTGGCTCCTGCAACCAAGAGGAAGAGATTTTTCTCTTATGTAATCTAAATTCACTGGTTTCATTTCTCTCTTGCCTCTGAAAATGGACTTTTGAGTAAGGCAGTCAGTCATTGGTTGCACAGGCCTCTCAACACTGAAATTGTAACTTAGTAAGACAAAAATGGAAAATTTCATTTTCTTTCATTTAAATGTTTAAAACCCTGTTACTTTATCATTACACTTTTCTAGGGTTTTATAGTAAGTGAAAAAAATCTGCGTGTGCTTGAACCTACTTAGGTGTGTCAATGCACATTTCCAACCATGTGTTTTATGAAACTTAAATACAAATTGAGTCCTTCCAGTGAAAATTTAGTATAAAAATTAATATGTGAGAATGTAAAATACACTTGAGATTTTGAAGACTTGCTATCTTAAAATAAGAAATCAAGACATCTTTAAAGAGAAGGTAAACTATCTCATATATTTACATTTTTTACATTCATTTTTATATTGCTTGAAAAGATTGAAACCGTCAATAAATTCATCTTCCTGGATCCACAATCTATATACTTGGTACTAGCAGTTATGAGATCAGAAGACATATTGCACTGGGAAAGTCTACAGTTAGGAACCTCTTTAAATTACTGATGATCAATGATGTTACTTGAGGACTAAGGTGCTCCTGATTTGATCATGGTCTTTTCAGTCATTTGCTATACATCTGAGAACTGGGCAATGAAAAAGGAAGACAGAAGAAACATTGGTGCCTTGAGTTGTAGTATTGGAGGAAAGTAGAGAATATCCCAGGGACTGCCAAAGAACAAACATATATCTTGGAGAAGGTGAAGTCAGAGTATTCTGTGTATGCAAGGAGGTTGAAGCTTCCGCTCACATACTTTGGGCATGTTGCCAGAAAAGGTTATTTTATGGAGAAGGACATCATGCTTGGAATGATAGAAGGGTAGAGAAGGAGAGGAAAACCTTCAATCAGTTGGACTGACACAGTGACTGCAGCAATGGGCTCAAATGTGTCAGGGATTATGGGGATGGCACAGGATAAAACAAGCTTCAGATCTGTTATTCATAGGGTCACTATGAGTTGGACTCCACATTTGAGGGCACCTAACATTGACAACAACATTTACTGAAATGCTAATGTTTGTATGTTGTGTTAAATTAAAAATATTGTTAAACTAATTTTACCTATTTATTTTCTTTTAAAATGTGAGGTTCTAGAAATTTTAAATTGAATGCATACATGGCTTGCATTGCATTTCTGTTGGACTAATGGGTTGGCCTAGACAATGGGACTTCTGCCTAAAGAGGTGAGAGGAGACTGGCTGACTATAGTTGGCTGCTACCAAGTCATCTCCAATTCATGAAGGCCACATGCACAACTGAACAAAATGCTACGCTGCTCTGCACCATCCCACATTCGTTTGCCAATCACACTCATTGTAATCAATGGAGTTTTCAGTGTCTGATTTTTGGAATTACATTGTGAGGCCTTTCTTCTCAGCTTTAGTCTGGAAACTTCACTGAAGAATATTTGGAATCATAACAACATGCACGCTTCCACTGACAGACGGGTGGTGAGTGGATGTAGCACAAGGACTATGAGATGAAGTTGAAGTGGATCACAAGGCTGTGGGCTGCAATTCACTCACTTAGCTACGATTCTGACCTTGAGACCCTATGTAAGGAAATTTTTTTTCCTTCCAAACTCCAAGAGAAAGTGGATCAGAGTCCTGGGGAAACCTAGTGTCTGGACAGGGTCCCTCAAATTCCATCCATAGCTTTCCCTTCCCCCAATTCTTTGCTTCTAAAGCTAGATCCTTCCTCTCTCAGAGACACTGGCCTCAGTACACACCCCATTCTGATGCAAATTGTTGGGGGTTGTCATGGGAGGGATGAAGGAGAGGAAGTTGGGGTAAGGTCTGGAGACAAAGAACTAGGTTTGAAGATTCCTTCAAAGCATTTGCCTACATTACCTTTCCCTTTTTCAAACTCTAGTCACCTTCCTGATTCTGTTTTATCTCTGGACCAGATTCAACTGCTTTAAGCCCACCTCAGCTACACAGCTGAAAATTTCATGAGCAGAAAGAACTACTCTGTGAGGATTCATATAAAAAAACAAAAGATATATTGCAATAGGAAAGTCTGCTGTTAGGGTCCTCTCCAAAGTGCTGTAGAGCAATGGGGTCACTCTGAAGACTAAGGTGCACCTAATACAGGCCATGGTCTTTGCAATCACTTGTTGTGCATCAGAGAGCTGGGCAGTGACTAGGGAGGATAGAAGGAGAATTGATGCCTTTGAGCTGTGATGTTGGAGAAGATTATTGAATACACCATTGACTGCTAAGAAAAGGAACAGGTTTATCCTAGAAAGGGTTAAACCAGGCTGCTCCTTAGAGGCAAGGAATAGCTGACCCTCAGTTGGTTTTTCAAAGGCAGTAATTGCATGGGAGAAAATTGATCATCCTTCTCCCACAGAGCAGCTTGTGAGTTTAAACTGCATGCCTGTGGGATTGCAGCACAGATTCTTGACACTAGGCCACCAGAGCTTCCACAACCCATAACGACCCTTTGAACAATGGATCTGGACATTGTCCTTTCCTTCGCCAGCCTTGTGATCTCTAAAATGCTCAAATCCAAAGTTACAGTTAATGTCATTTCATCTCCTTGAGGATTTTCTTCTTTCTCTGACTCTTCACCTTTCTAGTCTGTTTAATGTCTGTTTCCAAAAACTGTTTCATAATCTTTGCCACTAAGGAGCACCCTGGTTACATTTCCTCCAAGACAAACCTGTATTTTTGGCAGTCCACAGAATATTCAGTATTCTCCTCCAACACCATTATTCAAAGGCATAGTTTCTTTTTCTGTCATCTTTATTCGTTGGTCAACTTTCAAATTCATAGGAAGCAGTTGAAAATATCATGGCTTAGGTCAGGCAAACCTTAGCCTTTAAACTGTTATCCTTGTTGTTTAGTATTTTAGAGACGTCCTTAATCAATACAATACATCTTTTCATATTTTTTTAATTGTTGCCCTGGACGTGCTCACTAAGTTGTGTCAAGAAATCTGAAGAACAACCACTTGGCCAACTGACTGGAAGAGATCTATATTTGTTCCCATTCCAAAGAAAGGTGACCCAGCAGAGTGTGGAAACTATAAAACAATATCGTTGATTTCACACGCAAGCAAGAATCTGCTGA
>NW_006400150.1:192296-219422 GCF_000299155.1 Elephantulus edwardii
ATCTTGATGTTGATCCAAGTAAAGTGAAATCATAGACAACTTCAACATTTTCTCAGTCTATCATCATGTTGCCTATTGGTCCAGTGGTGAGGATTTTTATTTTCTTAATGTTGAGATGTAATCCATATTAAAGGTTATAATCTTTGGTCTTCTAACTGTAATTGTGCCGAAGACATCAGAAAATACTATAGACATTAATGATCATTTTACATCCACTTCCTCAGTTACCCCCACAGGAACCCATCCTCCTTCCTGCACACAAATGGATGGTGATTGGAGACGGCTTCTTTCACCAGTGGAAGCAGAAGCAGGAAGCATAGATTCGGAATGTCAATCTGGCAAGGCACTTAATTAGCTTCTCTGTATGTATAAACATTTCCTTTCAGTCCTACTTAATGATCAACAGTCACGAAGTACCCTGATTTGGAGACTGTATCCACTCTAAATGGGGCCTGGGGCCTTCACCTCCTGCTCTGTCATTAAAGAGGCCTATTTACAGTGGCCTTTGCAGGCAATCCATCTCCTTAGTGCTGTAAAGTTACTGCCACTCGCAGTGGTTCCCTAGTGACAAGCAGGGAAACCTTTGGTCCTCACCAGCATCAGGCGCTCAGCAGTAGCTCAGAAATGTGGATTCTGCGCAATTAAGAAAATATGCCTGCGGGAAGCGAGGAGTAGCCCCCAGGCCTGGGGACCCAGTCAGCGTGTCCTTGGCATTTATGAAGTCCAGATGTCTTTATCTTCTGGGCAGGAAGTCAGCGTCTGTCCAGATGGCATCTTGATTGCTTTCAGCCCTGCTGATTACATTTCTAAGGCTGACATCTCTTCCAAACACTTGCTGCCTCCTACGAAAATGTGTTTGTCAAATAAGTGCCAGGAGGAATCCCTGCAGAGGAAGCAAACTGGGAGGGCCCAAGCTCAGTGTGAACCTGAGTGCCTGGGACAGCCACCTCATGCGTATTTCCTGCCATATGGCCAGGCTTCTCATATTCTCTGCACTGTATGCACGGGAATATCTCAAAGGTGGGCAAGAGTGCAGCTCTGGGCTGGGACAGTGATGATTAAGAGTTCTGGACCCTCCACTTTCTGACCTCGGGGGGCTCCACTAAAAAAAAAAAAAACAAAGAAAGAAAAGAAAAGAAAATAGCAATCAATCAAAAAACTGTCAATTTTGAAGCAAGGCAACAACCCCCAGTATGTCAGAGTAGAGCTGTTCTATAGGGTTTTTAAGAATGTTAGAAGCGGATAGCCAGGCCTTTAATCCTAAGTACCTCTGGGTGGATTCAAGCTATCAACTTTTCAGTTAGTAGCTAAGCTCTTAAGCATTTGCAATAACTCAAGGTCTCCTGGCCTCAGCTTACTCATTAAAATTAAAGATATTCATTATACATAAGTTGTTCTGAAGATGACAGGCGATAACACGTGGTAAGTGCTTACCTGGAAAGAGCTCCTCCAAGGGTATATTGTGAGCAGTCTCTAGCTTTGCTTTGCCTTCTGAAGAGTTGCTCTTCAGAACAAAGACAGATGTATGTATGCATGCATGCATGTGTGTATGTATGTATGTATGTATATATAGGAACTCAGCCTGGTTACTTATACATGCTTCGTATATTTTTATAATTTATGACTCTTCATTGTCCTTTACCATTTACCCTTTTCAAATCACATTGATGGAGTAAGTAAAGCAGACATTTCTTTCTTAATGGGAGAAACTGGGGCTCTAGATTAGACTTGACCAAGGTCACATGATTGTTATCATACAGTCACGTTGAAACCAACCCATAGCTGACCCTCCAGCAGGTTTTCAGAGTTACTTAATCACACTGGATGAGAGTGCCCATTCTAGTCCCATGGAACAGCTGGTGGATACAAACCCCGTGCCTTCTGGTCTGCAGTGCAGTTTCTTACCACTGGGCCACCATAGCTTCCTTCAGTCTGTCCTATGGTGCCCTGCCCCAAAATGGAAACCATGAAGACTGTTGATAATCGTACTTAAGATTAATATTTCTGCTGATGGGCCAGAGGTAAGAACAAAAACTTCGTCTTACAACACTACAATCCTACTCCCCACTACTGTTCCTGTTCTACTGTTGGCGCCATTTCGGAGGATAAGAAGGGATGTGTATTGCCTCATTTCTCCTTTTCCTGTCCGTACCTTTATGAGGACTGGTTCTTAGAATGAGGAATAGCACTTTCCACCTTTCACTAGCACAGTACAGGAATTATCTCTTTCCTGCTCTGTTCAGGGCTCTGCTCCACTATGCTTTACCATAAAGGAATAGAGGAGTCTAATCTATTGTGATGCTCACAGTAAAACATGACAATAGGCCAGATAGATATGAAAAGCATCCCAAGAGCGCTAAAAGTGAATGACTTTGTAATGATATGAATCATCTCAGCTCTTGGGATTCTTAAAGTCTTTTGTTCTTCTACGTTCTTAAATGGGGGGTAGGGGTGGTAAAGCTGGATTAAATTCTTTTCAGCTTTAAAAATTCTTATTTTAATGTACTTTGTTTCAGAGTTGAGAGTTTATCTTCGAATCCCAGTTCCCAGTCGCGTGCTCTAGTCCCCACATCCCACCGCTGTTAATACTATATTCATTTAAAGCTTGAGAGAAAGACTCCAAGGATGCCTCTAAGCATTTCTGACATTCTAAGATTCAGCAAAGGAAAGAGAAGTCAGTGAGTGGCACTGATTCTTATGAGTAAAATGGAAAGTTAAGGCTAAACTGATATTCTACTATGTGTGTAATAACTAGACGATCTTAAACAGCAGGGAAACCCTAATTTGCGGAAATAGTTTGCTAATAATTTTGAAAACGTTATCATGAAGGCCCTGGAGAATGGATATTTCCAATATCAGGCATCTTGGAAAGGGATGAAGCTTGGGGTGGGAAATGGCAAACAGTTCTTGGAGAAAACAAGAAAAGAATTCTCAATCCTGTCTGCCTCCTCCCCTCCCCTTCCCTGTACAGAAGCCTAGCTGACTGCCACTCCAATGTGCACAAGGCCTCTAGCATTTGTTAAGATAGATGTTATTTCTTATGATGGACATATCTATGTTGTGTGAGGACTTTCGTTGCTCCTGTTGCTGGAAGTGACAGTGCCATCACCTGGAAATCAGACCACTCACTATTAAGTTGATTTCGATTCGATGTGACCCAAGTTGATGGTGACCCAATGAGTTTCAATGTAGAAATGTTGCCCAGAGGGTTTTCATGATGTGATTTTAGGAGATCATCAGACCTCCCTTTGTGGGTTTGAACTACCAGCTTTATGGTTAGTAGCAGAATGCTTCATTGTTTGCGCTGCAGATTCCCTATCAATTGCTGGGTGGAGGTACAGCCAGCTCTTAAGCAGCAGAATTAGGGTGGTGGTGTATTCAAGAAGACAAACTTAGTTCAAGATCAGACAAGGTGTGAGAGAGGCATGTCCCCTCGCAAAGCAGGACAGCAGCATCGTTCCATCTAGACTAGTGGTCTCCTAAGTGTCTTCAACAGCAATGACACCTGTGATGCAGGAAGGCAGGGCCAGAGGAACTGGGGCCCTTTCCCGACTCGCCCATGAGGCAGCACCTCAGAGCATCCTCAACAACTGGTGGTGCTGACTTTGAACAAGGTTTTGCTCCTGGTCCTCATCGTTCTGAATCTTAACTTAAAACAATTTGGTTTTAAAAAACAAAACAAAACAACCCTAAGTTGTTTAAGTATTGCAAAACACAATGCCAAGGAGTGAAATGATCATCATAAAGTGTGCTGACATATTCAAATTGAAACTGCATTTTTAATTAGGTAGATTTAACCCTGTTGAGGGATGAGGAAGCAGTCTTGAAGCAAAGCAGAACAAAAACTAAAAATCTCTGAGGGGAAAAAGAATTGGCCTATTAGTACCAACTGCTATTCATGAACTACAATGTAAATTCACTACCTACTTCTTCATAAGCTTGAAACACGGAAGCATGTTTTGGTTTTAGAAAAAAATAAATTAGCCCTTGAGTTATCATGCAGAAAGGACTTCAAAAGCTAAACAAAGCATCATAGAACACCAAACTATCTCTTTGAGGGTCTCCTTTTTAATTGATCTGCTTCACCACACATGATGTTCTCCTCCAGGAATACTTTCTTCCTGAAAGTATGTACAAAATATGTGAATAAAGTCTCCCAAGCTCTGGTGGTCTAGTGATAAGAAGCTGTACTGCAATCCTGAAGGCATGTGGTTCAAATCCATCAACTGTCCTGTGAGAGAAAGATGGGCAATCTTCTCCTGGGTGATTAAGTGCTTTTGAAAAGCTGTCAGAGGGTCATCTATGAATGGATTCTGATTCAATGGTACACAAGAGCAATAATAACAACCTAATATCTAAAGAACTGCCTGGCTGTATCTTTTATATCAATAGATATATATCAATAATGTTAGCCAACACCATAATTCAAAGGCATTATTTCTTCTCCGTCTTCTTGATTTATTGTCCAGCTTTGAAATGTCATGGCTTGGGTCATGTGCTCCTTTGTCTTCAAAGTGCTGGTTTTTTAACATTTCAATGAGATCTTTTTCAGCAGGTTTGTCCAGCACAACACAGCATTTGATTTCCTGATTACAGCTTCCATGGATGTTGATCAGCGATTCAAGTAAAATAAAATTCTTAATAATTTTAACATTCTCTCCATTTATAAATCCACAAACTTTCTTTCTTTTTCTTTAACAGCAAACTATTGTTGTTGTTAGGTGCTGTCAAGCGGAGCATGACCCATAGTGACCCTGTGAACAAAAAGATCTGAACCCTGTTCTATCCTGAACCATCCTCCCACTTCAGACATGAAACTAGTTTAATGGCAAATCCAATACTAGAATTCACATAACTAATCTTTTGAGAAAGTTTGGAAAATATTCCGCTACTTTTAAGGAATATACAACATGAACTTGTGGCACACTTGGAAGAGCTGGAGGTTTTTAACCAGTGAAAGGGGTCTCATCAGGGGACACACAACTGCATTTAAATATCTAAAGAACTGACAAGTAGGACAGGACTTGAACTTGTTTGTTTGCCAAGGAAACAAGGATCACTTCAGAATATTGAAGGAAAGATTTTAGCAGTGCAATATAATAAAAAACCTTTTTTAACAGTCTAAATTGGCCAAAACATGGAGGGAATGGGTAATAAGTTTTCTATCACTTGAGACATTTCAAAATAGACTGGAAGATAATTTAGTGTGTATGAGTTTATCTGCAGAGAGGGGTATGGTAAGGGGTGTGGTAGAGAGAAATCAGGCATGATAATCATTTGGACGGTGTGACCTTTAAGAGTATGTGATTCTTCACAACCTAAGACCAAATAAGGTTCCATTCTTGCCTCCAAACTCTAAAACCTATCTTCCCATTTGTTTGTAATAGTTTAAATTTTAATCTATTTCATATTTCAGGGTATTATGCCCTGAATATTTTATTTGAATGCTGTGGCAGAAGGTCACTCATATTCATTTATTTTCCTTTACTCTTATATACTTGCAGTGAGTCCTTTGAATTCATTATGCAAACACATGCAAATAATATGCAAATTGTGTGGCCTCAGAAAATGACAAAATTGTATGGCCTTAACTGAGCCATCAAACCTTTCTTTAAGAAGGAGAATAATATGCCTTTTCCTCGTTTCTGGGGCAGGAGATAATTTCCTGAAAGTGATATTTACATGACATTGGAACTGGGTGGTCTGTAGAGTCTTTTCCTCACATTCTTCATATTTGTCTAAGGATATAAGGTTAAGAAAGCTTTTTCATGTATGTAATCCCATTTGATCCTCATAATTACCCTGTGATAGAGGCACATAGGAATTATAATTTCTGGTTTTCAGATGGAGAGAGAGAAAGAGACCAAAGAAGGTGAGTGACTTACCCTAGATCACCCAATGGCTAGGTAATGGAGCTGAAGTTAAAAACATTTCTGTGCAGCCCAGAACACTTGCAATTATATCACAATGAGTGCCCTCTTTAAAAGCAAAGGACTGGCCTGAGTTCGCTTAGGCGGTATTTTACTAAAAACATCTGCAGCAGTGCTTGCTCATGGAATGGCATTTTAAGGATGGCTCTCAAGCTCCCTAAATACATGTGATATCAATGACATAGTTTAATTGAGATTTGTTTGCTTTTTAGCTTCTGTTCTAAAATCCCCAGATGAAAAGCAATCTTCAGTCCGTTCACCATTTGGCACCTACAGGAAGCAACATTCTTTTGTAAACCAGAGATTAATTTTTTGTTGTTATCTGCCTTTGAATAATAACCAATTCATAGCTGATTCTCCAGAGGATTTTCAGAGGCTGTAAACAGCATGAGAGGAGATTTCCCATTGTCTAGTGTAAAAGCAGTGTGGCCAGCGTGGTAGGAGCTTCATGGAGTGTGAACATACTCCATCCACAACCTTCACAGCGTAAAACGGATTCCTGTGACGTCACATACATTCTCATTCTCCCTGCAAATATTTTCACCAATTTTAACACCACCTATCCCTTCCAGGGTTCTCACTGTTTTGCTGCTGGGTCCATTAAGTAAGTCGCCTTTAAAAACCAATCCATTGCAATGGCCATGTAGAACTCGGAGGTTACATTCACAATTAGAGAATTTATTTAAAAAGTTAACAAAATCCAGTGCAGGATGGAGCAAGATACAAAGCTGTCTTAATCCCAGTTAAACCTCTGTCCCCACCCAGGTGTCCAGCAGTCTTGGTAAAGGTATCCAGTTCTAGCTTCATGAGGCCAAGTCAGCTCTGTCTCACATGAGCCTCATGTTCTTTGCTGTGGCTGGCACAGGTATTTCTGGTTCAAAGTGGACTCTTACTGAACACTTTCCATTTCCTTATGGAGTAGCAAGGTTCCCATTTTTGCCACTGAATACTGGCAGGATAGCAAAACTGACCAATCCCCTCATTGGTAATCTACACACTCTGTTTGCATGGTTCCGCTGAAAGAAACCTTCCACATCATTCACCTCATTAGTGAAGCCCCCTCCAGGCATGTGCCTAAGTTAAAGAGATGGCTAGGAAATCCATTTGGACTGCACTACACTCATGCTCTGCAGGGAAATTGTCTAGGTCAGAAGCCCTCCCTAATACACCACTGTCCACGTATGTAATCTTAGAGCAGTCATTCAATTTCTAAAGAACCTGAGTGGCATAGTAACTTACATGTTTTACAACTAACTAAAAAGTCAGTAATTTAAATCTACTATTCCTCCATGGGGAAAAGATAGACTCTCTTAAGATTGATAGCCTTGGAAACTTGATGGAGGGTCATTATGAGTCAGAAACAATTGAATAGCAGGGTTTTCTGGGGTTTTAAAAGCATCAGTTACTACATCTGCAGTGGAAGGGAGGCAAAATAATATAACACAGTAGCAAAGGTTAAGGTATACCTGATTCACATCATGGTCTTCTCATTCACCTGCTATGCTGCTGAGAGATGGACAATAAATAAGGATAACAGAACAAAAATTGGTACCTTTGAGCTCTGGTGCTGGAGAAGAACACTGAATATCCCATGAACTACCAAGAGACAAAACACAAACATCTTGGAGAAGGTGCAGACAGAGTGCTCCTTGGAGGCAAGGATGACAAGGCTTCATATTACATACTTTGGGCATGTTGCTTCTCAGAGAGGTTATTCCTTGGAGAAGGATGTCATACTTAGAAAGGTGGAGAGATAGTGAAGGAGAGGAAAAATTTCAAGCATTAACACAATGACTACAGCATTGGACTTGGTATGTCAGAGATTATGAGGTTGGCACAGGATAGAATAGAAGAGTTCAGATCTGTTGTTTATAAGTCTTATTCTATTCAATTACTCCTAATTCCTTGCTCTGGTGGTAGAGAGTTGTTCTGTCAACCCAAAGACACACAGTTCTAATACACCGGATGTTTCATCAGAGAAAGACGAGCAGTCTCTTCCTGTGTGATTTACAGCCTCTGAAAACCCACTAGAAGGTTAGTTATTAGTCAATTCTAACTCTACTGCTCATTGAGCTGGAACCAATCCATATCTGACCCTGCAGTGATCTACGTTGCACAAGAGGAGATTCCTTCTTTTTCTCCAGGTTTGTGGATTTGGACAGCATGCTTTTGGGTTGGCAGCACAACTCCTTACCATTAGGCCACCAGAGCTCCTGCTGTAATGATTCATGTTAATAATCTAGTTGTGGTAGTGGTAGTAGTTGTAGCAGTATCTCAAATGATTATGAACTCCGATAATATGAAATGAGCTCTTGGCAGTGGAATAGGAGAATAGTGATACCAAAATCTCTTATAAATGCTAGAGTTGATAATAGATTTTGTCTTGTTCTTGTTGCTAAGTGCCATCGAGTCATAGACGACTCATAGTGACCCTAGCAGCGAAAGATCTGAACACTTGTATAACTTTCATCATTTCTCCAAGTTCATAGAGTTTCTGGAGGCAAGCTATTTCGGCAGTGGATGCCACTCCTGCTTCCAAGCTTGTTTTAATCGGGGAACTCCACCAACACTGTCCACCATGGGTAACCATTATGGCATTTGACACGTCAGTGTCACAGTGTTTAGCCTGACAGCAACCACGAGGTATTATGTCTTAGGTAGCTAAATGCAACTCATTGATGAACGCTTCAACTTTGACACAGACTTTCATTCAGTACTGACTTATCTTCCTAAGAGGGACTGCAATCTATCTCAAATCCCTGTCTCTAAATAAATAAAACAGAGCTGGCATCCTGAGCTCTGCTCCCTCAGCCAGGCTACCCTTTATGTAAGTGTCCTCCAGTTACCCTGACCAATTAATCGGTAACTGATTGAGAGGATTTAGTAGGCCTGAATCACCTAGGCAAGGGATGAATTTACTCTCCTCTTGTACACCCAGGTGAAGCAGTGCTTGATTGCTTACCAAAAGGTCAGAAATTCGAACCCACCAGCCAACCTCCACAGGAGAAGGATGTGGTAACCTGCTTTTATAATGATTACAGCTTGGGGACACTGCAGAGCAGTTCTCCTCTGTGCTTGAGTGAGAACTCTGTCACTGTGAGTTTTAATTAACTTGCTAGAAATGGCTATGTCCCAGGATAGGACAAGGTTCAGATCTGTTTTCATAAGGTCACCATGAGTCGTATTTAACTCAATGGTATCTAACAATGATGGTTGTACTAAGGCAAGACGTGGAAGCTGGCAACATGGCCAAGTAGCAAGACAGATCTACTTCAAGGGAAAGGCTGTCCCTGTGTCCTCTTGCTTCAGCTCCCACCTCCGGAAGTTGTCACTGCTGAGCTCTATAACCCCATCTGTCCCCACTGAGAGCTTTTCCCTCCCTGAATGTCCTGCACCTGTCTTAGCTGTTCACCTGGCACAACTACCAGAGTTGGTACAGCTTCCTGCCTCCACATTCTGTCTCACGGAAAGGGACCAGAGGCTGTTGGAATTGACCAGACCACAGAAGCTGACCTAAGTCCATAGGCACCCTCCCGCGGAGACGGCATGTGATCAGCTTAAGAAGACTGCCCAACCAATTCCTGTTTGTCAGGAAATGCACTGGCTCATTCTCGGGCTGGGTCTTCAGTTATTTTTGTTAAGGATGGGTAATATGTAAAAGGGACTTCCCCTTTTTCTTTTTTTGTAGCATGGAGCCTCTGAATGCTTAACAATTCACAGCATTTCTTGTTCTGAAATCACCCTTCTGAGCCCTCTCTGGAGGTCAGATTGCTGAGCCCGTCAAAGCTGGATTCAGTCGCTCAGCTCCAAGCATTCGACAAGCCCACCAAGCTGGGCTGTTGTTGGCCCCGTAATGGCTCCCACCATCAGCTGCATGCTCTTGGCAGTGCTGATTTCTGCTGGCTGTAAAGTTATCACCTCCTCGGATCAGATGTGCACTGAGGTGAGTCCAAGCTCTTTGTCTTTATTCAGATTAAACTGTCTGCCAATTTTGAGATTCAGCATGCAGTCTTAACTGAGCCTTGGCATTCCAGTAGCTGGCTTCTTCAAAAAGAGAAACGAGATGGGTAGAGGTTTTTATTTATGGTGAGAAATGAGCCCAAGAGCTCAGCCAGATGATGATCTGAGAGAATCTTGGTAATGAAGGAAAAAAGAGCTTTTGTCTTCCTCAATAATTCCCCTAAGTAATCTTTTGTAGGATGATGAGACCAACAGGGACTCCATTCAAAGGGTTGATTGATAAAGATGAATCCTGCCTTGTGGTTGGATGAGTAGCTTGGTAGGCCCAGCACACAGGCCTTACCTAAAACAATCCTCTGTCTGGTTTTCTGGTGTGCACAGGGGGAACTAGTAAAGAAACACATGTGCCAGATTTTAGAGCATTTCTAAGGTCACCCTCACTGAGCCTGGCTTTCTTCTTGAGTTGGACAGCCCTCCGTCTGTTTTACTAACCCCCAGGAGTGAAATCTGAGAAACAAGCCAAATTGCACCTCTGTTTTGGACCTTACCAGTCTTTATCAACCTGGGTGGAGTTCTTGACAGAGGTAATGAGGCCTCCATTTCTTGCTGTCTTCTGGAACACTTCGACTGTTTTCCCACGGCCATGGCCCAGCTAAACATCCACCCTGTCTGTGACAAGGGCTGTGGGAAAATGAATCATCATCAGTCATGTTGATTTACTGTTTCACTAGCTTGAAGCTAAAAGAAGATTTAGATCCAGGTGTGGCCCTTTGTGAGGGGCATCAGGACATGGGGAACAACAGAGGAAGCTTCTGGGCGTCTTAGTCAGGATGGTCGTAAGGGAGAGGAAGATGATCACCTGCCAAAGGTGAGCAAAAATCAAAGCCAGGACTGGAATAAGGCCAAACAGCAAAAATGAACCTCTTTAGCCTGCTATTAGGACAGAACTAAGATGAGAGCAGGCCACGAGGACACCACTCAGGGAAAGTGAGGTCATCAGTCAAGTTAGTATGACAATTCTGCCCAGACGTGCAGGCAGATTAATAAGAGACTTTAAACAGGAGACCCAAGCTCTCAGCATCAGAACAATTTACACTCAGTGCCTTTCACAGCTATACCCTCGAATAAACCAATATTACTGTTGACGTTGCAGTCTGGGTTCCTGCAGGCTAGTTCATGTGTTTCCTTCTCGAACCTACCCATTCAACTCTCAGACCTCTGATAAGTGCAAAGCCCGTGCTGTTCTTCTGAAGCCTGGGACATGGGATACCCCAGGCAAAGCCAACACTGCTGGAAATCCCATGACTGTGCTGGACTGGCTCAGCTTCCCAGTGAGGATATCAGGGCCAAAGGGACCAACTAGTTTTTGCAAAGGGCTCCCGCTTATCAGAAGAGAAGGGAGAGAGGCAGGAAGAGGATCTCAGCCTTTCTGCTGCCTCTTCTGGGATTTCCCATGCTATTCATGTCACAGGAGAAGGGCAGAGTATCACAAAACCTCTAGAACTGACCCTCTACTACTGCTGGAAATGTCTGTTTTTAAGTAAGGTAAAACTGAAACCTTGCAATGTGACTTTCCGTCACACCAGTTTCAAGTGGCTTTGGGTTTTATTCAATTAACATTGAATCTGTATTCTTCTTTGCCTCTCTGTCACTGGTGACTACTTGGTTGCAGTATCCAAAGACTATGCACCAATCCGTTGCTGTGTGAATACTGGGGAGGGAAAGAGGAGATACAAAGTTAAATGGGACCTTCTGACTCAAAGGGTATTCTAGGCTGCAGGCAAATAGATGAAAATGAGGTGGTGGCGAGGGAAGCTTCTTGCCTTGGGTACAAGTTTTTGGTGCTTTTCAAGTACAATTTACACCCATTTTGCTGTTTATCAATTTGTAAATATTTCTTCTGCCAGATGACTTGACTTCACTTTCCTTTCCTCTTTTGTTCGTCCTCCTCCCCCCATCCACTCGCCACCCTGCCTCTGGATTATGCAGAGTTAACTGTTTGTATGGTCAACATTAGTCAGTCAGGCCCAGTGCTGAAAACACAATTCTTCTGGTTTTTAATCCATCATTTGTTTTTCTTGTTGTTTTTTTACCTGAAGGAAAACATTCACAGGGAAATAGTCACAAATCACAAATATACTGTTCAAGGCATTCTCACCAAATGAACACACTATCTAACTTGAACACAGACAGAAACAGCATCTCAGAAGTCCTCCACTTAAAGCCATTGTTTCTCTAACTTCTATTACCATGTTGTTGCTGTTGTGTGCCATCAAGTCAGAACCAACCTATAGTTGACCCTCTGACAGGTTTTCAGAGGCAGTTAATCACACAAAAGGAGATTGTCCATCCTCCTCCCATGGAGCAGCTGGTGGACTCGAACTGCATGCCTCAGACTCGAACTGCATGCCTCAGACTCGAACTGCATGCCTCAGGGATTACAGTGCAGTTTCTTGCCACTAGGCCATTGACCTTATCTGTTGTTGAAATTTACATATATAGACAGATACAGTGTGTGTTCTGTTGGGCTGCTTTTACTCAATAGTAAATTTGTAACATTTCTTTTTTTTATTTTATTTTATTAATTTTAATGAACATTTACAGAGATTTTGGATTTTCATTCATTCATTTTTGCACTATTTTCTGTACCCCCCAGTTAGTTCCTCTTTTTTTCTCCCCTTGAAAGTCTGTATTAATTGTCCCATTGCCACAGTGCTTGTCAAAGCCAGTTCTGATTAATCTCCTTTCTCAGTGTGTCCTTTGACATTCCCTATCACTCCTCCCTGAGAGAGACTTCACCCTGATTCATAAGGAAAAGGGGATGGCGTATTCTCTTAGCTATTTCCTGCTGAAAAGGGACGCTGTGGGTTTCAGGGTGGAGATCTTATAAAGTTTGTGCAGCAGCTTTTGTTCATTTTTGTTGCTGAATAATATTTGGTTGTGCTTTTTCCATTCTGCTAGGAATGGCTACTTGCATTATTTCCAGTTTGGAGATGTTATGAATGTTGCTACTTTGGCCATTCTTTTCCAGGTCCTTGATGAATAAATGCATAAATATTTTTTACATGTAGCTAAGAATGGATTCATTTGTTTCTAGAATATACCTACGCTTAACTATTCACAGATGCTTCCAGTCCCAGAGTCTTGGTAGCAATTAACATCATCAACAACACATGAGTGTTTTCACGGCACTTCAGCCTCACTACCAGGTGATATAATTTATTTCTAAAGTGTTAGTTCCTCCCTTGAATGAGGAGTGGATTTTCTCTGGGATTTAATTGCTATTTTCTTGATGAACAACTAAGTTGAGCATGTTTCCATTCTTTTGTTGACATGTGTGTGTGTGTGTGTGTGTGTGTGTGTGTGTGTGTGAGAGAGAGAGAGAGAGAGAGAGAGAGAGAGAGAGAGAGAGAGAAATGCCTACTCAAGACTTCTGCTCACTTACTCTTGGGTTTTCTCTTTTGTAACTAATCCATAAGTATATAAGTATGCTGTATGCAGTGTGGATACAAGTACTTTCACAAATTGTACACATTTTCCCCATCTGTGATTTGTCTTTTTATCTCCTAATGGTACTTTTTGACGAATAAAAGGGTTTACTTCTAACATAGCCCAAATTGTTGTCAGTAAATTCTGTCCTATCTGAAAAACACATGTGAGTTCCAAGACCACGAAGATGTTACCCTGTCTTCTTCTAGAAGCTTTACTGTTTTGTGTTTATTTCATGCTTAGATCTATAATTCATTTACACCCAAATCACATCTGGAATGTATGTTCATATGATGTAAGAATCAAGATTCATTTTAATAGTAGCTCTGGTTGCCTAGTGGGTTAAAAGTGGCATTTCTAACACAAAGGCACGTAGTTCAAATCCACCAGCTACTCAGAGGGAGAAAGATGGACAATCTTTACAATGCAATTTACAACCTCTGAAAATCCAGTGCAGGGTCAGCTCTCAAGAGTCAGTTCTGTCTTCATGGTAATGACAGAGTGAGATCTGTGAGAATGATTTTAAAAATTTCAAACCTAAAAACAAGTTTTAAGAATATTAAAGTGCAAAAAAGGACTCTGAAGGTGATTGTCTTTAATTATTCTACACAGATTCTTCCATAGCTAAGTGTTCTACTTGTTTTTCTTTCTCCCTGTGTATACACATGTTGTTGTTGTTACAAGCAGTTGAGCTACCTGCGATTGATAGTGACTCTGTGCACAACAATCCTAAACCCTGCTTTATCCTGTGCCAATCTCACTGTCTACAAATTACCTACCCCTTTACCCCAGTCATTGAATCAATCCACCTCATAGAGGGTCTTCCTCTCCTGAGCTGTCCCTCTACCCTCCCAAGCATGACGTCCTTCTCCAAGGACCAGTCCCTCATTGTAACATGTCTAAAGTATGTCAGATGAAGCTTCAGAATCCCTGCCTCCAAGAAGCAGCCTGGTTTAACCCTCTCCAGGATGAACCTGTTCGTTCTCTATGGTCCATGGTGTATTCAATACTCTGCTCCAACACCAGAACTCAAAGGCATCAATTCTTCTATAACTCTGGTCATTGTCCAGCTCTCTGATGCATAGCAAGTGATTGCAAAAGCTATGGACTGTATCAAGCACACCTTAGTTTCCAGATTGACATCGTTGCTCTTCAGTACTTTGGCAAGGTCTCTGATGCAATAGGTCTTTTATTTTCCTGGCTGCTGGTGCCAAGAGTGTTGATTGTGGAGCCAAGCAAACTAAAGCTGTTAACGATCTCAACCTCTTCACCATCCATCACAATGCTGTCAATCATCTCAGGGGTGAGAATCTTTGTTTTCTTGATATTGAGCTTCAACCCATATTGAAGACTGCAGTCCTTGATCTTCTGCAGCAAGCACTTCAGGTCCTCCTCAGTTTCAGTAAGCAGGGTTGTGTTATCTGCGTAACTCAGATTGTTGATGAGTCTTACTCCAATTCTGATGCCACATTTCTCCTCATAGATCCCAGTCTCCCAGAAAATCTGTTCCACATGTAGATCCCTGGAATACACCCTTCCCAATTTTGAACCATGCAGTGATCCCTTGTTCTCTTTTGACAATTGCCTGCTGGTCTAAGTATAGGTTTTGCATAAGCATGATCAAGTGTTCTAGGATTCCCATTCTTCTCTGAGTCAGCCACAGTTTGTTGTGGTCCACACAGTCAAATGCCTTTGCATAGTCAATGAAACCCATATAGAAATTCCCCTGGTACTCCCTGCTTTCAGCCAAGATCCATCTAACATTAGCTACAATTTCCCTAGTAACACAACCCCTTCTAAGCCCAGCTTGCATTTTTGGCAATTCTCTGTTGATGTGATGTTTCAGCAGAATCTCGTTTGCATGTGATATTGATGATATTGTTTGATAAGTTCCATGCAGCATCTATTTGTTGAAATATATCAGTTGGTATACCTTCAATTCCTGGGGCCTTATATTTTGCCAATTCTTTCAAAGCAGCTTGGACTTCCTCCTTCATCACCACAGGTTCTTGCTCATACGTTGTTTCATTAAATTCTTCTGTGTTCACCAATTCCGTTTGATACAATGACTCTGTATACTCTTTCCATCTTCTTTTACTACTTCCTCCATCATTTAATATTCTGTCCAAAGCATCCTTAAGTATTGCAACTCGAGCCTTGAATTTGTTCTTCAGTTCCTTGAGCTTAAGAAATGGTGAATGAGTTTGGCCCCTTTGGTTTTCTGGCTCCAGCCCTTTGCACATTTCATGTAATACTTTACTTTGTCTTCTCACCCTGCCCTTTGAAATCTTCTGTTCAACTCCTTAATATCTTGATTTCTTCTCTCTGTGCTGCCCTCAGTGCTCAAGTGCAATATTCAGAATCGCCTCTAACACCCATTTTGGCCTTTTCTTCCTCCTCTGTCTTTGTAATGACATTTTGCACTCTTCCTGGATGATATCCTTGATATCCTCCTACAACTCATCTGGTCTTTGCTCATTAGTGTTCAAGGCCTCAAACCTGTTCCTGAGATGGTTTTGAAAATCAGGTGGGATAGACTCAGGGTCATATTGTGATGCTCATGGATTTGATCTAATTTTCCTTAGCTTCAGTTTAAACTTAGAAATGAGTAGTTAGTGGTCTTTTCCACAATCAGCATGTTGTGTTGTTAAGTGTGATCGAGTCATAGGTGACTCATAGTGACCCTCTGAGTGAAAGTTCTGAACATTTGCATAACTTTCATCCTTTCTCCAGGTTCATAGGGTTTCCAGAGGCAAACTATTTATGGAAGTAGATGCCACTCCTGCTTCTAAGCTTGTTTTAATTGGAGAGCTCCACCAAACACTGTCCATCATGGGACACTGTCTGCCATTATCACATTTGACACACCAGCATAGATAGTGTATATACCATAAACAATAAAATCTAGTGGTACTCATATCTTTTGAGGCTGCAAACTCATACACAGTAAGTAAGACACCGAATTTGGTGTCCTGTGATGAATTCTGTGACACTGATGTGTATACTTTTGTTTTTCCATTTAAGTTGGTTCATCTTAGCCAGCCTCCTCCCCAAAAAATTAAAGATAAACTTTTTTTGGGAAAAAAAAGTTCTTCAGTCTTAGTAATGTTGGCAGGGAACTAGCAAAGATGCTTTTATGAGTTGCTGTTGTACTACGCTGTCAAGCCAACTGCAGTTCACAGGGACCCTATGAAAACCAGATCTGAAAATGGCCCTTTTCATTGTGCCATTCTCACCATCTCAGAAATGCTCGAGCCCATTGTTACAGTCACTGTGTCAATTCATTTTGTTGAGGGTTTTCCTTTCATTTACTGATGCTTTAAATTTCCAAACAGGGTGTCCTTCTCCAAGAACTGTCCTCTCCTACCAACGTGCCCAAAATATGTGAGCTGAAGCTTTACTACCAGGAAGCACCCTGCTCCTGTTTTCTCCAAGATATACTTGTTTACGCTTTTGAGAATCCTTTAGGTATTCAGTACCCTTCTCCAATATGTATTCGCAATTCATAGGCATCAATTCTTTCGTCATTCTTAGTGATTGTCTAATTTTCATAATCATAACAAGTAATTGAAATGACTGTGCCTTAGATCAAACTGTGTAATAGTAAATCGACATCCTTACTCGTCAGTACTTTGGAAACATCCTTGACAGCAGGTTTTCCCAATGGTATATGTCTTTTGATTTTTCTTGGCTGCTAGATCCAAGTAAGATGAAGTCATTGACACCTTCAGTCTTTTCTCCATCTATCATGATGTTGTATATTGGCCCAGTGGTGAGGATTTTTATTTTCGTGACGTTACCATACAATCCATATTGAAGATTGTAGTCCTTGATCTTCTGCAGCAAGTGCTTCAGATTCTCACTTTCAGTAAGCAAGGTTGTGTAATCTGCATAATGCAGATTGTTAAGTCCTCTTCCAATCCTGGTGATAAATTCCTCTTTATAAAGTCCAACTTCTTGTATGACTTGTCCAGCTTACAGACTGAATAGGTATGGAGAAAGGATACAGCTCTCATGCACATCTTTCTTGACTTTCAACCATGCAGTGTTCCCTTGCTCTATTTAAACAGCTGTCTCTTGGTCTAGGTATAGGTTTCACATCAACAGAATTAAGTGTTCTGGGATTCCCATTCTTTCCAAGTTTAGGCATTAATTTATTGTGATCCACATAGTCAAATGCCTTTGGCTAATCAATAAAACACAGACAGACATTCTTCTATAATTCTCTGCTTTCTGCCAAGATCCATCTGACATCAGCAATGGTATCTCTGGTGCCATGACCTCTTTTAAATCCAGTTTTAATTTCTGGAAGTTCTCTATTGGTGTATTGTTCTAAGTCATTTTTAAATAATCTTCAACAAGATTGTACTTGCATGGTAAAGAGTATCCATATTCTGTTGGATTGCTTTTTGGGGAATGGGAACAAATATGGATCTCTTCCATTCAACTGGCCAGGTAGCTAACTCTCTTGCAGATTTCTTGGCACAGCTGGAGATCAATGTTTAGAGGTGCATTTGCTTGTTGGAGCATGACAGTTGATATTGCATTCATTTCTGGGGCCTTATTTTTTGCCATTGCCTTCAGAGCATCTTGAACAACTTCTTCCTTCACTGCCTTTAGTTGTTGGTCATATACTGCTTCCTTAAATGATTCTATTCCAGCCAATTCTTTTTGATGCAGAAACTCTGTGTATTTCTTCAATATACTTTTGTTTTGGGATTTTTTAAAACATTTTATTCTTTTTTTGTTGTGATTTTAGTTAAAGTTTGTCAATGAATTCATGAAATCCACCTTCTTTTGATGATTCTGGATCATTCAAGATTTTGCCCATAGCATTTTTGCAACTGTTTTTATACTAAATAATTTATACAGTATTCAGTCATTTTATGAGTAATTCTATTCAAGGTCAGCTAAGATATTCCTTAGACATGTGGCCAAAAGAGTTTCCCAACAGCTTTAAATAAAGAAATGGTATTAGGTAATCCAGTTAATACTAACTTCTATTGTTAAGTATTTTACACACGTTGTTTCACTTATTTTCACAGTGGACCTGCATGGGGACTAAATGTATCCTCAAATGTTGAGAGTTGTAGAGGGGCTTCAGGCCTTTTGTTCATAGGTTCTCTATGAGTCATGCTCAACTCAAAGGCAATTATCAACAACAACATATGGGGAGGGTGGGGAAAGGTCATAATAAAAAACAGATAGGTAGTTGAGAACTTGGGTTTGAAACAACTCCAGAAGTCTAACTCTAAAGATGCCTTGTCCTGGTAGATGTCTGACTAACAAAAAAGAAATTAATTTAAAAAAAGCTAGCTATGCCTGATCATGTGTGCTTTGCTTTGTCTCCAGAGAATAACTGCTACTGTGAGGGATATTGGTTCTGAGGTAGGTTTCTCACCTGCCATGTGGGGACCTGGGCTCATTCCCAAGCAATACATGGTATATATACATTGTCACCTATCTGTCAGATCGTCTTGACTCTACAAAGAAGTGTTTAGTTGCATGGGGTTCATTCAACAACCACTACGAGTAATAGCAATTTTTGTTCTGAGACTTAACCCCATCAACTTGCGGTTTCTAGGATAGGTAAGAAAGTTGGGTTTCAGTGCCCCAGACTCCTCAGCACTGCAGAGCTGACTGCCTCCTCTACTAAGTACAGTTGAGACACCAAAAAGGCAGGAATCAGCACTTGAGTGAAATTCAAAGGTTCTAAATTAGAAAATGATTTCAACACTTGTGAGGAGAGAAAAATACAGTGAGAAAGGAAGGAGTTAGAGATGCAGCAGAAAGCAGCAAAATAAGATCCTGATTGAAAAAATGCAAATGAATACCTGGAGGGGAAAGGGATTTTGAATACAGATGTGGCAGCGGAGCCTGCCTGAGTGAGGAGCACCTGCCCTGCTGTGAGAAGGAGCGGGGACAAACTGGCTGGCCCATGTCCCAGGGCTTAGAGGATCCTCAGCAAATGCCTCCTGACTCAGACAGGAGGTAAACATGGGGCAGTCATTATGAATGTCAGGTGGCCTTTCGCAGCCCTGCAGAATGTAGTTTACACCAAGCATGGTCTTGTCTTCTTGAAGCCAGCCCAAATAGAGGAGAAGTGAGAAAGAGATTGTGAAATGACCACAGACAGAGATCTTGAAAAGGGAGCGTACATTTATAGGAAATGATCCTGTGAGTTCAGGGCAACCACTTGGGCTTCAGTAGCAGCAGAAGGTGTCAGCAACAGATGCCCAGGGTTTTGAAGCTGAACCTCTTGGGTGGCTCTCAGTCTGATTTTTTGGTATCCTGTCCTTTCATTGTCATTCTGTTGTCCCAAAACCCTGTGCTCTGCTATCAAAACCTATTCTTTAATAGTTTTTATATAATTTGTGACAGCAAGAAGGCCAGGACCTCAAAAATAAAATACTTATACCAGAAATGTAGAAGTTGAATGAAATCATAAAGAAATAGAATAAGAGATAATATGTTAAATATGAGATTATATTCTTTTTTTTAAAAAAAAAGCTATCAAGATAATGAAAATGCTCAAGTATTGTCTCAAGTGTAAAAGAGATTAAAGAGATGAGACAACTAAATATATTGTATGAATCTCAATTGGAAAAAGAAAACTATTGTAAAGAACAAATTACTCTCAGCCCAATTTATAAAATTTGAATATAGACTTCTTGATAACAATATTGTGTAAATGTTAATGAAATAGTCTGAGTTTTATGATGGTGTTATGATAGATAAGAGGATAGCCTTCATTTAGCAATTATACGATGATAAAGGGTAAAGGAGGTCCTGAGTCACACAGATAGGTAAGTACTAAGCTGCTGACTGAATGATGGCCAGTTCAAATCCAGTGAAGTTAGCATTACTAGGTGTCATCAAGTTGAAATTTCAGAGCTGACTCCCCAGTGGGTTTTCAGAGGCTATAAATCATAGAGAAGGAGAATTTCTACCTTTCTCCTGTGGTGCAGCTGGTAGATTCAAACTGCCTGCCTTTGCTCTGATGGCTGTGGTGCAGCTGGTAGATTCAAACTGCCTGCCTTTGCTCTGATGGCACAACTCCTTCCCACCAGGCCACCAGGGCTCTGGAAGGTCCCATTACTGCAAACACCAGAGAGTACAATTCTACTCTGAAACGTACAGGGTCGCTGTAATGTGGAAGAGACTTGGTGACAATTGCATGGATTTTTTTGGTTAATCGGGTGAATTTATATCACAAAAGTAACAAAAAGGGTATTTATAGTAGGTGAGCATACACTCCCTGCCTTAAAACTACAATAAGCTAAAACCAGTATGATGCTGCCTCCATGATTCCCATTCACCTGGGTCTTTGGAGTTGTCATCCTGATTGACAATTCTAATTATCAGGGCAGTGACTGAGTGACTGTGTAAAGCACCCGTGTTGAGCCCACAATAGTCTGTGAAATGTGTTTGCTTTTGAAATTCCCATATCAGTCTCATTTCCTGTCATATTCCTATTTCTCCCAGGAATCGAGGGTGGAGATTTAATTGCAGTTTCCAACTAACTACAGTTTACTGTCCTTGGGCACAAGCTAGAAGCAGGTTTTTTGATGATACCTCTCGGGAGTATGATGGATCTGTCTCGTTTTTCTGTAGCGAGAAGCTGAGCCATTTCTTCCACCTAGCCATCCATCCTCCAGGAGCTCTTTCCGGCGCCTGGCTCAGCCGGGCTCCTCCTGCAGCCTCAACTTTCTGAATAGCGTTATGCAGTGAAATGCTCAGTGAACCACACTAAAGGGTCGAGACACAGAATCTTTTCCGTTTCACAGGCACTTAGCTGTGCAGAAGAAGGAGGAAAATGCCAGTGCTGGTCTTGAGCGGTAGAGTAAAACAAAGGGAGGAAGGCCCTTTTCTACAAGTGGATAGGACATCACTTAAGCTAACAGAGATGAGAAAAGAAAAACGTCTCCTCAAGATTAATACGAACCTCCGCAACTGCCTGAGCAGCAGCTGCGCATGCATATTCTTAATGGGTCGTCCATATTCATGGGGAACAAGATGTTTGACAGTGTGTGTGTGTGTGTGTGTGTGTGTGTGTGTGTGTGTGTACGCGCACGCGCGCGCACGCTCGCCCTCTATCCATCAGCCAAATCTAGGTTTCAAATGCAAAGTGCGCTTTTCAAGGACATTACATGGATTTGTGCCAATGCCTGGAGGACTTTGGGTCTGTAAAATATAGAATGAATTACAGCGAAATATGAATATGGCATTTTCATCAGTGACAGTTATAATATTGCTACACTCCAGGTGAAAATCTAGAAATTTGCCGGAGATGAGCGGGCTGCAGAAAAGGTGCAGCCCTAAGCAGAAATGGCAATGACTATAGCAGAAAGCAATTAAAAGTGCAATGTTGTGGAAGTATGAGACAGTGAAGGAGTGTGGTGCAGACTTGTGTTTCCCGTCAAGCAGCCCTGTTTGCAACTTCAGGGCAAGCTGCTGACCTGCACGCTGGCTGGACACGTCTTTCTCAGAGCTGAGCAGTCTCCAATTGACATTGAATGAGGCCCAGTGTGGTCAGGGAAATGCTGTTCATTTTGGAAAAACCACCTGGAGCCAACTGGAAACCCTTCACAAGTGAGAAAGAAAACAAACCAATAACTGAAAGGTAAAGAAAGCAATAGGGAAGTGGAGAAGAGCAAAATTAATATCAGAGAAGGGAAAGCAGAAAAAAGCAGGACAAACACAAAAGAATGAAAGCTCTTATAGCTTGCCACTGTGAACATCATAATACTATAAGTACAGCTGCAACTAAATGTGCTTAAAAATCCCACTACCACATATGGGAATAAATTCAGATAAAGTGTATTTGAAATCAAACAAATTTTAATCAAATGGTGTAACATAGCTTTGGAAAAATCTAAATTATAACTTATCTTCCTACAAAGATTCACATTCCTAGGAACCCATTGTAGGGTCACCATGAGTGGAAATCAACTTTACAGCAATGTGTTTGGTTTCTCTTGATTACCATATATACCACAATAAATAATGGAGTTCTGGTGGCCTATTGGTAAAGAGTCACTCTGTCAACCCAAAGACACTCAGTTTGAATCCACCAGTTGTTTCACAGGAAAAAGATGGATAATATCCTTCCATGAAATTTTGTTGTTGTTGTTATGTACCGTTGAATTGTCAGCGACTCATAGCAACCCTGTGTACAGCAGCTCTGAAGCCTGCCTTGTCCTGAGCCAGTCTCATGAACCACTCCTACACCCATTGCCCCAGTCACTGTTTCAATCCATCTCATCCAGGATCTTCCTCTCCTGCACTGTCCCTCCACCCTTCTGAGCATGATGTCCTTCTACAAGGGCTGGTTCCTCTAGCCACATGCCTGAAGTATGTGAGATGGAGCTTTAAAACCCTAGCCTCCAAGGAGAAACTTGGTTTCACCCTCTCTAAGACAGACTTGTTTGTTCTCTTGGTGGTCCGTGGTGTGTTCAAGACTCTTCTCTAGCACCACGATTCAAAGGCATTGGTTCTTATTCTGCCATCCACAGTCATTGCCCAGCTCTTTTATACATAGCAAGTAATTAGAACCTCTAAAAGTCCATTGGAAGGTCAACTGTAAGTTGGTTCTGATTCAAAGGTACATACAGCAATGACAAAACAATAAATGTTACTTAAGACTCAACTCATTATCATAAACTCAGAACTGACTTATATAACTCACCCTGCAGCAGGTTTTCAAAGGCTAAAAATTGCATGAGATAATCTTACCCATTTTTCTCTTGAGGAGTACCTAATGGATTCAAACTGCCTGCCTTTGGGCTGGCAGCATCCAAATTTTTAATGATTACTTTAAAAATTCCTATCAATATGTGAAGCTGGGAGCTCTGGCGACTTAGTGGTAAGAAGTAGTGCCTATGACAACCTTCTTTCTGAAAGATCGGTTATGAGTCAGTTCCTACTTGACCAGTATAAAACAACATCATATGGATACACGCACACACCCTCCCCCTATAAATACACATACACATACACCAATATCAGAAAAACATGTAAGTAAATAATGTGTTTCAAAAGTTGGACTTACTCTCTGAGGATTCACATACAAATCAGTTTGCCTTTGAGGCACATTTAGAGGCATCTGAGACAAGTATTTGTGGATTCATATTGCTGTTGTGTATTATAGAGTCAAAAGTGACTCATAGCTGACATTCTGAGAGGTTTCAGAGACAGTTAATTGCACAGAAGATTTCCCATCCTTCTCCCGTGGAGCAGCTGATGGCCTCGAACAACTTGCCTTTGGGATTGCAGCACAGCTTCTTGCCACTAGACTACCAGAGCTCCCTGTACACATCAGTCTGCCTATGAATCAAGGCTAGAGGCACCTGAGACAGGTACTCACAGACCCTGGTTATTTAATAAGACCTCTTCCCAGGCTGACTGATGTTAGAACATTCACTCATTTTAACAAACATTTCTTCCCCTCCCATAGAAGTGTGAACTGGTTCTCTGCCTAGGATGGTCAAAGAGCTATACATTTCCAAAAACCTGAGTAACATTTTCTTTTAGTGATCTAGATACCATGGGGGTATTTGTTGCCAGGACAATCAGAGCCCAAGGGGCCAATACTTCTGTGAAATTCTGATTAAATCTCATGCTCTCAGTCTACTATCATTTCCAAAGCTGTTATTCCAAGTGCCAATAAATTAATTGATGTTTATCCCCTCCTGACAACTCATGAATTGAATAGCAACAGGGATTTTAAACTTTAATTTCCTTCAAGTTACACTCTTGCTTTAATCCAATATTTAAGTTGTTATTGTTGCTTTGCATCATTTAATTGACTATAACTCATAGCAATCCTGTGAACAACAGATTAGAACCATCCCCTATTTATTCCTCCCCATCCTTCGCATCTCCACTATGCTGGAGCCCATTATTACAGTCACTGTGTCAATCCATCTTCTTGAAGATCTTCCTCTCTTTTTCTGGCCTTCCACCTTTCTCAGTATGATGTTTTTTTCCTAAAGACAATTCCTCCTTATAACATGTCTAAAATATGTGATGCAAGATTTCACTGCCTTTGATTCTAAGGAACACGCTGGCTACACTTCCCTCAAAACAGATGTGTTTGTTCTTTCGAATGTTCATGATAGATTAGATAGATAGACAGATAGATAGATAGATAGATAGATAGATAGATAGATAGATAGATAGATGATAGATACACATACATACATATACACACACATATACTGTTCTCCAACACCACAACTCAAAGGCATCCATTTTTCTGTGATTCTTATTCATTGTCCATCTTTCAGATCATAGGAAGCAATTGAAGATACCATAGCTTGAAGTAGGTGCACCTTAGTCTTTACACTGACATTCTTGCTATTTGGAACTTAGATGGACCTTTGACACCAGATTTTCTCAGTGAAGCACATCTATTAATTTCTTAACTACTTTTACCATAATTGTTCATTGCAGATGTAGGGAAAATAAAATAATGACTACTTCAATCTTTTCTCTATCATGATGTGGCCTATTGATCTAGCAGGATTTTCATTTTCTTAGTGTTGAAATGTAATCCATTTTGAAGACTGTAGCCTTTTCTGCTGCAATTGCCAGAATTCTTTATCTCTTTATGCAAGCAAAATTATGTCATCTGCACAATACAGGTTATTGATGAACCATCGTCCAATCCTGATGTCACATTTTTCTTCAGAGTCCAGCTTCGCAAATTATTTGTTCAGTATACCAATTGAATGAATATGGAAGAAGTATACAACCCTGACACATACCCTTTATTATTTTAAACCATGCCATTTTCCCTGGTTCTTCTGTTCAAACTATTGCCTATTGATCTATGGATAGTTTTCTGAAGACCACCATTAAATATCCAGGGATTCTAATTCTTCGCCTTGTTAGCCATAATTTGTTATGACCCACACAGCCAACTGCTTTTGCATAGTCACTAAAACACAGATTAGCACCTTTCTGATACTTCTGATTTTAGCTTAGATCCATTTGACTTCAGCAATGATATTCTTCCTGTGTGTCCTCTTCTGAATCCAGCCTGAGTTTCTATCAGTCTCCTCTATCAATGTAGTATAACAGCCCCTTTTAACAATCTTCCACAATATTTATTTATGTGTGATACTAATGATAATCTCCAATCTTTTTTTTTCTTCACCTTACTGGATCCCTTTTTTGGGAATGAGAGAAAATATGGATCTTCTCCAGTCAATTGGGAAGATAACTGTCATAAATTTCTTGACATGGCCTAGTGAGCACATCCAGTTCTGCCTCTTTTGTTCAAATACTGCAACTGGGATTATATCAATTCTGGGATCCTTTCATATGATCTATAATGCTGGGAATGAAAAATCAAAGAGTAATGATGTCACATTCATTTTCAGAAAGAACATTGCAAGATATATTCTGAAGCAAAATGCTGTGGATGACAGGATATTATCCACATGCATACAAAGAAGACCTGTAAATACAACTATTATTCAAATTATATGTATAAAATACTAACATCAAAGAGGAAGAAATAGAAATAGAGGATTTCTAACTACTTTCGGCAGTATGAAATTGATCAAACATGCAATCAACATGCATTGATAATAATTAGTGACTAGAAAACAAACATTGAACACAAATAATTTTTACTTGGAAAATAGTTTGATGACAAAAAAAGAGACTATAGAGAGAATGATTTCCCCCCTCTCCACATCTTTTTCTTTTCTTAAATAAATTCTTTCTGTTATACTTATTTGCTTACAAGTGTGTATACCTTGTTTTTACATCAGATCTTTCCCATTTCTTTACCCATCCCTCCCTCTACCCATCAAATAGTGTGACCCTATGATTACTCCCCTGCCCATTCTTACCCCTCTGCTCATACCCTCCCCATCTTGAATCCTTATATATGTTTTACTATTATCCTTCTATTTCTACAATAAGGGTCTTATACAGTATTTGTTCTTATGAGATTGAGTTCACTTAGCACAATGCTCTCAGTCATAGGTTTTCTTCTGTTCTCTGTTGGAAAATGTTTTGAGGTGCACAGTGATTTAATCTTTAGAAGGTCTCATTTATTATTTGTATCCTCTCCTGGTTGTGTATTTCTGGGTGTATTTTTCAGCCTTTTTATACCCTGAGCCAGGCCTTTTAAACTTGGTCCAACTTTGCCTCTTAAGATCTTTATGTTTAGGGGCTTTACTCCTGGGTCTCTGCTCCACTTTACTGACTTCATCTTTTTGTCAAAATTCAGTTGACCATAGTTAGATGGGCTGATTTCTGCATTCTCAATTCTTTTCTTAATCTATATTTCTGTCATTGTACCAGTACCACGCTGTCTTGACCACCATGGCAGTGTAGTAGGATTTTAAATCAGAGAGTGAGATTCCTCCTACCTGTTCCTCTTTTTAAGGAGTGCTTTGCTTATTCTGGGCCTCTTTCCATCCCAAATGAAATTGGAGATTGCCTTTTCCATCTCATCAATGAATGGAATTGGTATTTGTATTAGGATTGCATTCAACATGTAAATTGACTTTGTTAGTATTGTCATTGTACATAGGGTTTTCAGAGGCCTGCCATTTCAGAAGTGGATGGCCAATCCTTCTTCCTAGTCTGTCTTAATCTGAATGTTTAGATTTAGAGGAGTATCTGACAGACAGCAATTTGTGGAGTAGTGAAAGATAAATTCCTCATTTTGGAGTTGACCATTAGTTACAGTGATTATGTTACACTGATTATGCAAAGTGTAATCAGT
>NW_006400150.1:220541-225347 GCF_000299155.1 Elephantulus edwardii
ATTGAGTCTTTCTATCCATGAGCAAAGTATATTCTTCCATTTCTCCAGCTCTCTTTTTGTTTCTTGTAGTAATGTTTTGTAAATTTCTTTGAATAGATCCTTTATTCTTCTGGTTAGATTTACTCCCAAGTATTTGATCTTGTGATGGGTACTGTTTTTCTTAGCTCCAGCTATGTATTCTCTTTGTCACTATAGAGAAATCCAATTTATTTTTGTATGTGATCTTGTATCCTGCCACTTTGCTGAATTGGTCAACGATGTCCAGTAGCTTTCTTGCTGAGACTTTAGGGTTTTCTAAGTATATTATTATATCATTTGCATAGAGAAATAATTTTACCTCCTCTTTGCCAATTTGGATACCTCTTATTTCTTTCTCTTATTGCTATCACTTTCTATATAATATTGAATAAGAGAGGTGATAGTGAGCATCTTTGCCTAGTTTCTGTTCTCACAGGGGATGCCTTCAATCTCTTTCCATTGAGACAATATTGGCTTTCGGGTGTGCATATATACATTTTACTATGTTGAGGAAATTTCCTTCTAATCCTATTTTTGTTGAGTGTTTCAATCAGGAAAGAGTGTTGGATCTTATCAAAGGCCTTTTCTGCATCAGTTGATAGGATCTTGGGTTCTTGTTATTTGCCTTGTTTATATAATGATTTACATTGCTTGTTTTTCTTATTTTGAACCATCCTTGCATACCTGTTATGAATCCTACTTGGTCTTGGTCATCTATTGCTTAAATAACAGGCCTCTGAAAAGCCCAGACTGGAAGTCAGTGGAAATGAGGAAAAATAATGGTAAACATCTTTTAACAATTGGAAGATGGGATGTACATTGCTTGCATGTTGGAAAACTAGAAATTGTGAAAAATGACATTGAATGCATGAACATCAATGTTCTATGCATTATTGAGATGAGGACTAACTTTTCCCACTTAGAATAAGATAACTATATGGTACATTGTTATTGTCATCAAGTCACCTGTGACTCTAAGTGACCTTATGTTTAATAGCTCTGAAGCCTGCCCTGTCCTGATCCAGTCTTACTGACTTCAACACATGCACCTCCATTATCCCAGTTACCATGCCAATCCATCTCATCCAAGTTCTTCCTTTCCTGTGCTTTCCCTTCACCCTTCCTTCTCCAATGACTGGTCTTTCCTAGCCACATGCCCAAAGTATGTGAGATGGAACTTCAAAATCCTGACTTGCAAGGAGAAACTTGGCTTCACCTTATCCAAGACAGACTTGTTTGCTCTCTCGGCTATCCATGATTTGTTCAATAGTCTTCTCCAGCACCACAACTCTAAGGCATTGATTCTTTTTCTTTCATCCTTAGTCATTGTCCAGCTATCTGCTATAGAGGAAGTAATTTCAAAGAGCAGGTCTGTATCTGGTGCACTTTAGGTTCTAGACTGACATCTTTAGTATTTTGGAGAGGTCCTTGGCAGCAGAATTCCCGAATGCAATTAATCATTTTATTTCCTGATTGCTGCTACAAAACGTGTTGATCGTATAGCTGAGCAACCTGAAATTATTAACAACCTTAATCTATTCTCTATCCATCATGGTGCTACCAATTGGCCCAGTGGTGAGAGTCTTTGTCTTCTTGATGTTAAATTTCAATCCATATTGAAGACTACAGAATTGTATGGTATACTATAATAACTCAGGTTAAGATATGCTATATACTATATTAAAGTCCATGAATGGTGCAAATGGTTAAGTATGAGGCTATTAATTGAAAATCTAGCAATTTGACTCAACCCAGGGACACCTCAGAAAAAAGAGCTAGTAATTTGATTTCAAAACATCCCAGCTATTAAAGGATATATAGAACAGAGTTCTACTCTGAAACACGTGAGATAACCATGGGTTAGAATTAACTCTATGGTAATTTTGGATTTTTTTTCATATGCCATGTACACTATCACATACTTAGCTTGATTGTGTTCATGCAAAACCTAACTTGGACCAGAAAGCAGTACTTAGAACAGAGCAAGGAAACACTGCATGGTTCAGGATCAGGAAAGCTATGCATCAAGGATGTATCTTATCTCCATATCTTTCAATCTATATGCAGAACAAGTCATTCAGGAGGCTGGACTCTATAAGGAGGAATGTGGCATCAGGATTGGAGGAAGACTCACCAACAACCAGCGTTATGCAGATGAGACAACCTTGCTTGCTGAAATGGAAGGGGACATGGGGCATTTGCTACAGAAGGCCTCAAAGAACTGTAGTAGTCAATATTGATTGAAACTCATCTTAAAGAAAACCACTGGGCCAATTGGCAGCACCAAGGTGAATGGAGAAGAGATTGAGATTGTTGATAGCTTCAGCTTGCTTGGTCCCCCAATCAACACTCTTGGCACCAATAATCAGGAAATCAAAAGACAAATTGTACCAGGAAATTCTGCTGGCAGGGATCTCCCTAGAATACTGAAGAGCAACAATGTCCATCTGGAGACTAAAGTGTGCCTGATCCAGACTATGTTTTCTCAATTATTTGCTATGCATCTGAAGGCTGAGCAATAACTAAGGATGATAGAAAAAGTTTTGATGTCTTTGAGTTGTTGTGTTGGAGAAGAGCGTTGAAAATACCACGGACAGTCAGGAGAACAAACAAGTCTGTCCAGGAGAGAGTGAAATCAGGCTGCTCTCTGGAGGCAATAATTTTTTAAATATTTTATTTTATTTTATTTTGTGTGTGTACCATTAAATCTGGTCTGACTGGTACAGGGGGAGATTGCCCCTCCTTCTCCAGCAGAACATCTGGTGGATTTGAACCGTGTGCCTTCGAGATTGCAGTGCAGCTTCTTGTCACTAGGCCACCAGAGCTCTGGAGGCAAGAATTTTTGAGGCTCCATCTCACACACCTTGGGCACATGGCCAGGAAGGACCAGTCCTTGGAAAGGGAAATCATGCTTGGAAATGTGGAGGGACAGCACAAGAAAGGAAGACCCAGGATGACATGGATGGACTCAACGACTAGAGAAATGAGATTCAGTCTTTTGGAGATGGTAAGAATGGATCAGAATAGGGCACGTGTCAAAGCTCATGTACATAGGGTCGCTATGAGTCGCAGGCAACTCAATGGCACAAAACAAAAACAACAACAATCACAGATCCTTAAGAATATCCATATTAATAGTTCAAAGTAAATTATGAGTAATATTGAGAAGAATGGGAATTCTGGAATACTTAACTGTGCTGATGCCAACCTGACTCTGAACCAAGAAATAGTCATCTATAAAGAAGGAGAGAATACCGCATAATTTAAAATCAGTAAAGGTGTACCTCAATGTTGGATCATTTCACCATACCTATTCAATTTGTATGCTGATAAATAATACAAACGATTATATTAACAAGCAAGTGGCATCAGATTTGAAGGAAGACTCAGCACCAATCTGCCTCATATAAATGACACAACATTGCTTGCAGAAAGTGAAGAAGACTTGAAAGAATTATGGAAGATGTAAGACTAGAGCCTTCAAGATTATACCTTAATATTAAGAGAATAAAAATATTTACAATTGCACAAATAGACAACATTATGATAAAAAAAGAAAAGAACAAAGTTGTCAATAATTTAAATTTGCATTTTCATATGTTTACATAGGGCCACAGTGAGACAAAAACACTATGTAAAATGCCTATCACTCCACATCAATATGTACATATCTTATAATTTCCTTTCCAGTTGCTGAATATTCCAATTTGTGGATATGCCATAGTTTCTTCAAATAGTCTAGTGCGTAAGAAGATGTGCTTTGAACCCAAAGGCAGGCACTCCAGATCTGCCAAGGAAAGATGGGCAGTCTCCTCCCATGCAATTTACACTCTCTGAAAACCCACTGGAGGGCCAGCTATATGTTGGTTCTAACTCACTGGCATGAAACAACAACAATTCTAAATTAAGGAGGTTGGGTGTTGTAGTCCATAGGAATTTGCACTGATAATCTAAAGGGCACACCTCTGAGATAGAATCCATCAGCTGTTCTGTAGGAGTAAGATGGTTAGAATCAGCTACTCTGTAAAAGTAAGTTTGAGCAAACTCCCCAAATACAACTTACAGCCCTGGAAAAACACTAGACTCACCCAGTCAGTTACAACTCAACGACAACGATTTTGAGTTTGATTCTATATTCATAGGTATTATTGTTATTACCAAAGAAGAGGAAAAGCTGTGTAAGAGAACTTTGTCATATCTTTCTGGGCTTTTCAAATATCTTTGATAAAGAGTCTTAGAAGTGGTAATACTTTTCAAAGCCAAAACATATGTGCAATCTTGTAGGTACATAATTGATTAATTCTAATATTAATTTATATTTTCATCAGAAAGAAGTCAACAAAACATATAACTGTGAATATTTAGGTCTTAGCAAAGTTCCTGACTTTCTACCAAACACAACAGAAGTTTTGGATTTCAGCTTTAATTTCTTGCCTACAATTCAAAATACAACCTTCAGAAGGCTCATTAATCTCATCTTTTTGGATTTAACCAGGTATGTATCTGTTTGTTTGCTGGGTTTGTGTGTTAGATAAGAAATAACCCAACTTATATTGAAACAGTTTCTAGGACTTTCTTTTCTACACAAACACAACTTTTCCCCATGAAATAAGCTTATGCAGGTAAAATAATTTTAAGAAACACTAAGCAAAAAAGAAGAAAGAAAATGGTTCTCTGAAAAGTTGACTGAGCAAAACTGGATGAAATATGTTTACGGCATTGAAGTCTATGGGGGAGAGAATAGTCTAAAAGTATTATATTTTAGGGCATTATTTTTATCGTAGGAGT
>NW_006400150.1:225877-226449 GCF_000299155.1 Elephantulus edwardii
CCTATTCTGCCCTTTCCTCAAGATCTCTTCCATGCTCAAGCTAATTGTTAATAGTTTTTGTGTCAATCCATCACCTTGAGGTTATTCTTCACTGACCCTTTCCAGTATGAAGTCTTTTTCCAAGGACTTTCCCTTCTGCCATGTCCAAAGTATGAGAGATGAGGTTACATTATCTTTGCCTCTAAGGAGCAATGTAATTGCTCTTTCTCCAAGACAGACTTGTTTGCCCTTTTGGCATTTCATAAAATATCCAGAACTCCTTTCATATGCCACAATTCAAACTCATTGATTCTTTGTCATTCATCCCTATTCATTGCCCAATTTTGATGTGACTAAGCAGCAATTGAAAATGAAGCACATTTTATTCTTTAAACTGACATGTTTGCTTAGTACTTTGGAGAGGTGCTCAAAATAGATTTTCCTAATTCAACACAGTGTTTTGTTTGTTTTTTTGAATGCTACTACTACAACCACCAATCCATACCTTTTCAACCTATATGCAGAACAGATTATCCGGGAGGCTGGGCTCTATGAGGAGAAATGTGGGGTCAAGATTGGTGGCCGATTTATCA